>NC_133938.1:14103627-14403835 GCF_031877795.1 Strix aluco
GACAGAAGATATTTCCAGATGTTTAAGCCTTGTAGCATGTTTTTGATTAAACTTTAGATAGAAGTTATTTGCTCTGTTTACTCAGGATGATGCTCAGGATGCTATGTCAGGAAATGAGTGTAATATCAGTTGCATACAGGTGAGTCTTTACAGGGAAAAAGTATTCTCTAGCATCTACCAATGTATCGGATGTTTTGCTATCTTTATCACTTACATCCAGTAGCCATAAATAGCTGTTAAAAGTTTCTTTTGACTTCTTAGATACATTTAAATTTGACCTTTCTGTTTTTATTTCATCTCATAATTTTTTCTCATTTTTCATCCTGCAATTTGGAACAACCATTTTCTTCATTGTCCATGAAAACGTTTAGAAAGCTATTTGGGTTTTTACTCTTTTTGAGACAAGCATGTCAATCAAATCCTGAATAAAACATGTATTCTACTTTAATGTGGTTCAGACTACCAAGTAATATCCAAAATGCGGAAATACTATTTTTTAAAATGAAATGCTTTCATTATCTCTGCTAGAAATACTACATCTGAGCATGGGGTATGCTAAAATCTCTAGCAGCAACCCAGAATTAAACAGGTCTATTGGAAATACTTGAAATGACCTGGAAATATACTTAGGAACAGTTTGAAATATCTCAATTGTTACTCAATGTGAACTGTTGTAATTGATCTAGGACTGTGAGCAGCTGCCAAGAAGACAGTCTCTTTATCTGACATAATAGTGCAATTGAGAATCATTACACTTCCTCTGTCAATATTGCTGTCTATACAAAAAATGTAGGAAAGTGCACCTGAATATGATGCAAGCCCCTAACTTGATATAAATTTGACTTGAATAGAGTCACACATTTAAGGTCTTTGACTGAGACCTAAAGACCTGACTTGTAGTGCAAAGCTTTCTCAGGAAAGATTCTTTTGTCCAAAAGGTTAATTCTAAAATGTGCTGAAAATTTTTTATTCCTTTTCAAGTTGCATTTGGATGAGGTGTTTACTGTCTTACAAGTGACACAGTGCCACATCTTTTTGTGATGCAAGACTTTAAAACACAGGAGGAGCATAAAAAAAGAAATTAGAGGCTGGTTAGTGGTGAATATAAGTAAAAACATAATTATATGGAAAATTAATTTAAAATTAGTTATATGAAGGAACTTGAAAGTGAAAGGAAAGGTGGTTGGGAAAGTGGAAAGTGTTCAAGACGGAGACACGCAGAAGGGATAGGTGTTAAAGTAATTACCTTACACCTGGATAATGGTCAATCTGAACTGATGCACGATGATTTGGAAATGGGTATTTTAAAGCATATGAACATTTATTTTCTCTACCTCTTCCTTTTTGGCATGCATCTCCAATGAGTCTGACCAACTTTGTGTATTGCCTGTTTATTGTGGGATTTCAGTACTGTTCACTAACGATATTTATGCAGGATGTATACCCACATTTCTGCTTGAAGAGTACATCCAAGGGTCTGTTGGAGAAACCCCAATATACCTCTTAAATGGCAAGTATTTTGCCTAAATGTGGTTCTGTTTTTTGTGTATTGTGAGATTTATAAGTAGATTGAGTGAACTTAATGCAATGCTTCTGTTTCAATTTTTGTCAGCGGACAAATGTGAAATGATTCTTGATATAAAGCAGAGTCTGCCTGAGGTCTAATTTTACAACACAGCTATAAATGTGACTCTTGCCAAATCCCATTCATTTCCTAGAGTGGTCACCTGGTTTGCAGTTTTGCATTTATGCTTATGCTGAAGGATTTTGCTGTATGTTTTGTGATCAGTCTCCTGCACTTCCATCATCAGACTCCTTAAAGGAAAATTTCACTTTGGAAACCTGTGCCCATACAGTAAGAAGATAATTATTTATTACCACAACAATTATCACAACAAGCTAATTATCTGTTGTACACAAATAAACAGTTATCAAAGTCACTAGGTAGGTACATGTTCAGTAACATTCTGTATGCTGTAAGACAAATGTTTATCCAATGTTTATTTATTTCTCCTATGTCTCTTCAACACATATTTCTGAAATATTTGTACTTGCAAGTTCTTCACGGTTATTTGGTGTGCAAACTATGTAATTTGAGTTAGTGTTTGCAGTCAGTTGATATTAGATTTCTGTACCCTGTGTTCCTTGAAGACTTTCGTAATTCTGCAAGATAATGCACGCTTCCTTAACTGGCTGTTGGCAGTACTTAGTGAAATCTGCATAGGCAAGTCTCCTGGTTAAAAGACGTGTTCTGTGCTGGTTGGCTGATCCAACCTACTGACCTGTGTAAATAAAGGCAGCCTCTCCAAAAAGCCAGCTATGTTCATTCTTTGGTCAAGACTTGGAGAAAGTGGTTAGTACAGACATTATATATCCGTGCCTGTTGATTTTTTGGGAACGTATGAGTGCCTTCTTGTTTTGGTAATAGTTACTAGTGAGTGACTTCCTAATTTAAATTTATTTGGATTTTGTTTTCCATTGATGTCTAATTGTTCAGTTACTAAGTTGGTCAGTATATCATGTGTCTACAGCTTGCACTGACTTTGGACTCCATGTTCACTTTGATAGACCACAACAGCATCATAACATTGATGTGTTATGGCATTACATTTAAGGAGTTGGGGAAATATTTCATGTATCTAGATGTAAATGACTGTGTCTTTTTCATTCTGCCCTCAGGGAAAGTGATGAAGAAATGGTTGTATCTCACAGAGAATGAGAGAAGTTTTGCAGAAAATGGCTGGAGAAAGGTCAAATTTGTGACTATTGTATGTTGTGAAATGTATATTGTGAAACTAATGAAAAACTTATGAAATTGGTTTCTACTGGGTAGAGGAAAGGCAGAATCTGGCCCATAGGGAGAAGCAATAAGTATGGAATAGGAACAGTACAATAGTTTTATTTACATAAAGACTTAGTAAAACAAGCTGTGTTATTTTAGCTGAGTCTGCCCGATTTACTATCCAAACACAATACTAAATGATACATAATTGGCATCTGATCAGTACCACGTAAGTGAAATGTTGTTGTGCAATGTTCTGTCTTTGGAGCAGTTTCCTTTCTCGGTCCGTTACCGGTAAGTCTGCTACACAGTGCTGAGAGAGAGTGCACATGAGGGAGCAGTAGCCCCATATGTGCTTTTGGAAGGTGTATGATAATTGTTTGCTGTAACAATATACCAATGGTGTTTCTGACTCTCTGTATTCTGCTTCAGAAGCTGCTGCAGCCTTTGATCTGAGTTAGATGAAGGGTCAGCCTGGGGTTGCTCAGAGGCCTTGAATTGCTGTAGTGTAGGATGCTTGGTCAGCTCCTGTGATCCCCCCCTTTGCCTTCTGCTGCATTGTGTTCCCACCCAAAATACTGAACAGCTTCAAGGAGCCTGGCTCTGGCAGAGGCATTGCGGTTCTTCAGGCACTGCTGGAAAAGAGCACAGACCACCTTGCTTTGCTCAGAAGCAAGTGGGAACAAACATGATCTACTAATGCAAAGTGCTTCATTCTCTGACTGTAATTTTCTTCCATATCCCTTTGTTGTCTGTTTTACAGTTTTATTTCTTCATTTTCTTTCTTTTCCTTTACTCTTGTAGTGCCATATTAACAGCATCCTTTAGATACAGTGGCATTCTCTGTGATATTTCGAATTTGTCAGTATAGTTTGCTTACAAGATTATGTTAAAAAAGCCTCTCCGTCACTCAAGTTGATTCAAGAGACAACTCTGACTGTGAAAGGGCTGCATGCTGTGCTCACTAGCACTCTTAGGGTTTCATTCCTATTTTTATGACGTAACTGGTTTCCCGAGGTTGGCAGGCCCTCATCTTCTAAAAGATGGAGGATTGAAAAAAAGTAATTGCTTGGTGGAGGTAGGTATAATTCAGCTCACAACTGCAATTCTGCTCTTTATAGCTCAATAATTCAGTCAAAAATATCTTAGAATTAGCAAGCTCAGAACTAATTAGGTCATGACTGGAATATCTTTAGCAAGCAGCTATCTGTTCCAGGATGTGCCAGGAAAGCATTGCTAGATGAGACACACCACTCCAGTCACAATGGAGCTTGTGCACAGGGTGAAGGTGTGGATGGCTCTTGTGATCTTCCCGAGCTCCGTTTCCTGTTATTTTTCTATTAATGGAGACCAGACACATATTTCAGGAGGATGTAGAACTGAGGTTTTTCTTGTACTTTCAAGAGTTAAAGATGTTTTGAAGTTCCTCCCCAACCCTTATATTTGGAAGCGTTTGCTTCAATGTCAGACAAATTTGACAGTTGTTTCTTACACAATTCTGTAAGTACTGATGCATAACACTTGCTGTCACTAGGAAGAAATGTGGGTTTTCACTTGTGGTCAGAAAGAACTCTGAACTCTGTATAATGCTTTTTGTTCCTAGACAAATTTTTGTTCCTAGACCATTGTATATCACTGTGATTTCACAGCATGGCACAAATCACTTTGCTGATGCTTGTGGTTTACTCTCAGTAAATCAGAAGAAAAAGTCTCATATAGGAAAACGTTTCCACAAAAACTAAGTACTCTGAGGGACACAGGTGGAGTAACTTCCATTTTTCTTTTTATTCTTGGCCACCAACCAACATGAGCAGTTTTGCTCTGCAGCTGTACACTGTTGCAAGTTGGATTTGATTCTGAAGCTGCTTCTTATTTGTCTCAGGTCAGTAGGAAAGAATAAAACTGAAAGAAACCAGCTCCAGTATCTGAAGCTACAAAGAGTCAAATCTTGCTCTTACTTTGAACTTCCTTTATCTAAGAAGAGATTTTCTACCAAGAACTCAAACTTTACAGGTTTAAATGCCCTTTGCAAGAGAATTTCTCAAATGAAATACATATAACTGATGTACACTTGTATTTGCTCTGTTAGAAATGTAGGCAAATGATCCAGAATCTTCAAGGGCATCTGTGAATTCTAGATGTAGAGGAAAGAAAGTAGATGGGGAAGGAACTGAACTAGTGCTTATGTATCAGCTAAGCAGATTACATTAGATCAGTCACTGGCAGGAAAACCATGAGTCGTGGTAGACTAAAAAACACTCTCTACTTGCAGCAGTGCACTTGTGCCTAGATCTTTATTTTTGGTGAAGCTGATATCAATGTGGGAGATACTGAGAAGGATAATGTTGGGTATTTGGATGTTTTTCTTTGCTTTTTTTATTTTATAAAGTCCTGAGATGTGCTTGGGAGCCCCCGCCAGTCCTTTTGTACCACTGATATCTGGAAATTTGACAGGTCCTCTCAGCTGGGGTGACAGGTAGTTAACACAGTAGTAACAAAAATAGTTTGCCCAAACCATGTTTTTCCTCATCTAGGTCTGGGATTGGTGGATAAGGGAGAGGAATGTGACCACTACATCAAATCAGACTGTAGACCACATTAAAGATTTGAGAGCTGAAAATGGCTCTTCTGTTTTCCCCATTTTATCCTAAACTTTGTTCAACATTTCCTGCAGCTGTGCATGTGGCCAGCTTTTTCTCCTCAGCAGTAATGCCAGTTCAATAATGTCAGCTTGCTTGAAACAAAGTGGTTAAGCCTGCCATGTTTGGAGATGTACCACAAAGCCATCTCAGTGACTGATTATAAACCTATGGAGAAGAGATGTTGTAAGCAACACTTGAACAGTCTAAAGTAAATTGTATTATGAACTATTTAATTTCTATTACTCACCATACATCAAGCTCATTTTCATGCTAAAGGCACAGCCCATTGCATCAGTTGTGGCCAGCGTGAGCCTGGCGGGTGTGTACTATGAGGAAATCCACAACACAGTCTGGTAAATTCACACACACCCTTATATTAAAGCAAATATAGTCTCTGCAGTGCTGGCTGAGTAATACTTTAAATAATACTTTAAGGGCCACTTTGATATCAGAAGGCTTCTTTTTTCTATGAAAATTCATAGAAGTCTTTCCTGGAACCTTGAAATTAAAGAGGAAAATCATGATTAAAGCATTCATTCCTTATTGAGAGAAATTCAACTTGTCCTTCTATAAGTTTGAAATTAATAACAAGTCTGCTTTCTGCTCTTTGAATGTGGTGCTCTGTAATAACATACTGCAGCCTGACAGCAAGTGTAGACTGTTTATTCCTTTGTAAAGTCACAAGGTGCTATATCAACCTTCTGTTCTTTCACTGGTAGAACTCTTTTCAACTATATAAAGCACAGGTTATACCCTGAGAAGTGGCACTGAAATCTCCACTGCAAATATCTTTATTTCATTTCCTTGATCGTTATACAACATGTTTTGCCCAGTTCAAAAGGGTAACAATGTTATTTTCTAAGAGCTGGTGTCACTACTGGGCATGGACATCTACATCTGGAATTCTCATCTGTTTATGTGTCACCAACAACCACCTTGGTCTGGCTGAGCATGTTGCGTGTATACTTGGTGCAGCCATCAAATGGGTCATGTGGATTATGTATTTTAAATACATGAGTTTATATACACTGAAATAAGTTCAACTAACATATTATAGAACTGTTATATATATTGCAAATATTCTCAATCTGTGTTTTCCTAAAGACATGCTGGCATTTTCTGTGCAACACCTATCCTTGAGTGCATTCTGTATCTTCACACAGGTTGGGATAAGCAGTACTTTGTATCTAGAGCCATATATGAAAGCCTGCTTCTTACTAAATTTGTGGGATATTTAAAGATCTTTTGCTGTATTTAACTTTATTACTAGAGAAAGTAATTACCTGGAAAGAAACATATTTTCTGAGCCTTGAAATTAAATGTCAGTTTTGGGAAAGCTTCCAGATAGATGGAAGAGAATTAATTGGTGATGGAGAAGACTCTTTATGCCTGTGCAAAATACTCCCCTGCCTCTTACGCTAATTCCTCCAGGTCATCCTCTGTACCTTTTGTTCCTGTCCTGGTTTTGGCTGGGGTACGGTTAATTTTCTTCCTAGTGGCTGGTACAGTGCTGTGTTTTGTATTTAGTGTGAGAATAACATTGATAACACCCTGATGTTTTAGTAGTTGCTAAGTAGCTCTTATCCTAAGTTAAGGATTTTTCAGTTTCCCATGCTCTGCCAGGGAGCAGGTGTACAAGAAGCTGGGAGGGAGCATGGCCAGGACAGCTGACCCGAACTAGCCAAAGGGATATTCCATACCATAGAAGATCATGCTCAGTGTATAAACTGGGGGGAGTTGGCTGGGAGGGGCGGATCACTGCTTGGGCATCAGTTGGCAGATAACGATCAATTGCATTGTGCATCACTTTTCCTTTCTTGGGTCTTATTTATCTTTCTTCATTATATTCCTTTTCATTACAATTTTTATTATAATAATATATCATATATTATAATAACTATAATAACACTTATATTTTAGTTGAGTTATTAAACTGTTATTATCTCAATCCACAAATTTTACTTTTTTTCTGATTCTCCTCCCCATCCCACTGGGAGGGGGCACGAGTGAGCAAGCAGCTGCGTGGTGCTTAGTTGCTGGCTGGGTTTAAACTCCGACAGCTCCTTTTGTCATCCAAAGGCTGTTCCACAGCTATGGCAATTTTATTTGTGCTTGTGTACCGTTGACTGTAGCACTGTTTGCCATTTCTGACCTGTGTGCCACAGGTTCCCCATCAGTGACATAAGGGTTTAGTTAATATACTGCATTTTATAACTTCATGAATAAAATAAAAATGTCCTGATCAAATGGACTGTAAGCCTGGCAGAATATAGGTAACCTGTGTTTATGCACTACCAAAACCAAGCATCTCCGCTACTGATTAATTAGTACCTTTGAGCATTAACTTAACATATATATTTAATAACATTAATAAAACTAATTCCATTATATTCCAGTCACACTAAAAAGGTAGCTTTGAAATGCTTTTGGCATCGATCAGTTTTTTTTGAACTGCCCCATAACGATATAAATGGTTTTATACACTGAATGATGTTAACGTACTTGTCCTTCTGCTGATTTTGGATGCAAAAGATGTATCAGGTGGCCACATGTGCCTACATTTAACTGGGGCCAATACTATCTTAGCTAGCTAACTAGGATATCGGTACCACATACACGTATCTTTCTAAGTGAATCAGAGCTACCTGCTGGGTGCATGGTGGACTACATATTCCTAAAGGCTAAGTGGAAAATATTCTGCACCTTGAGCATGAAAAGACATGTTCTATCCCTATATTGTGAAATTCCAGCTGCAGATAGTGTGGACTAGAGGAATTATCACAGAATCTTGAGAAGTCACAGCTATGTTGCAATAATTTCTTTTTTTTATCTCTTCTGCTGTTTATCAAAGGACTGTCAGGAAGTAGGAGGCTCTCACCGTGTTTTCTCACTGAAATTAAGAGAAGTAGTTTTGTGTACGTCTTCCTGAATGCTTTCTGAAACACTCCAGCTGGGCATGATAATTTGTGAGCTATAGTCATTCAGCTGCTAAATTGTTTGTAAACTGTATTCCTTGCATCGATTGTGTTCTGGTCTCCTAAATGAAACAGCTGTGGATGTATTTACAATCTGAGAAAGCTGGACCAGTGATGGAAGCTTGCAGTTTTAGTCCTTGCTCATCAGCTGACGTAAAGGCAAAACCAATGGGAAGCATGTGCTTGCTCTCTCTATAGTCTCTAACTCTGCCCACGTGTTGCCATTTAACTTGGATGGATCAGAGAAGTCAGAATTCAAAGCATCTGATAATCCAGGTCTGTGAGGGTATATTAAGTTCCAAACATCATAAGGACAAATTGGTAAAGACTTCAGAAAATACAACTATATTTTCATGGAAGTAGTGAAATATAAAATAGTTTTACAAAGCCAAGAATGAAACACAAAAATAAGGATCACAAGTTATCTAGTGATGGGTCTGTAATTAAAAAAAATCTAAAATCTACTGTTCTCAAGTGTCCTGAAATTCTGTTGTCTCAAGCAAACCTTCCTATAGATCCTTGTATAAATACACTAAAGTTGTTTGTGAAATTTTAGTGACTACAGAGAAAATACTCCTGGATTTGTATTTATTTAGAGAATTCCCTTTATTACAACAAACTCATAAGTGTCTTGAGAATACTTTATTCCTGTGTTTGGTTTAGAAAACAACCTCTAATTGAGGGCAATTATCATCGAGTGTAACCAAAAGATGGCAGCAGTCCAATAATTTTTTCTACCAAGTAGAACTTGGTAGAAAGAGACTGAGTTTATTTACTGTTTTGTGAGCTCTACTGTGTTACTGGAAAGAAAGAATGCTATGGATGCTATTTCGTATTGGAAAGGAAGTGATTAAAACAATTTGAGAGGTAAAAAATGCTTTACAGTTTTTGTGTGAACATAACTGTAAACATACTTTTATTAAATTGCTATTAATTGGACACTGCCTCTACGATGTGGCAAGCAGAGAATAAACCACATTGAGAGAAGGCACTTGTCAGACTAAGTAGAAGTGTGTTTGTTTAAACACTTTCATGCTGGACAATTCCCAGATGGGACTTTGCCCTGTAGTGACAAAAAGACCCAACCAGACCCCAAAAAAAGAATTAGCTTCCCAAAACATGAGGAACTGGAGAGAGGATCAGAAAGACTGACAGAGGCATGTTTCCTTAACCCTTTAACAGTGAACCTGTAATTATTTCTAGTGTGCAATCTTAATACCTGTGTGCTTCAACTTTCCTGGTGATGTTCACAAGGGAAATTACTAAATTAGTGAAGTGATCTTCACAGGCCTTGCCAAAGCCTTGTGAGGTCAGTGAAAAGGTCCCCAGTGACTTAATTTGTTTCCAAATCAGCTGCAGTCTGGTGGCATCCCAAAAGTGCCTGAAATTGTGCAATGTACAAATATGCACCTTATGCTTGGTTTTGGATTGTCAGTGCAGTCCAGGAGGCCATAACAAAACAAAAGCTACCTCTCTTTGGGGGATAAAAAAAGTAAGGAAATAACTGTTTACTGGGCTTACTGTTGTTTCCAAACAACAAAATAAAATAACTAAGCACTCAAAAGAGGGGGGAAAAAAAAAAAAAAAAAAGGCCTATACCCCCACCCTCAAACATTTTCAAGTTCAAACACCTCACAAATCAAAGCACATAACATCTTCCAAAACACAGAAAATCCCTTAGGAAAAGGTTTCTCATAATCACAGATTTCCTTACAGGAGATTGCTCAACAGGTCTTAAGCAACATTTCCATTATGTGCAAAGCAAAACCAAAAGCTTGTAGTGTTCCAGTGTGCGTTCACTTGCTGCTGTAACTGAGAGTCTGTTCTTCATCTGTTTTACTCTCAGCTCCTTTGTAAGGTGAATATGAATTAAGAACATAATCCTGGTAATTGATCTTCACAGTTGTGAAGTGACATCACCTTGTTAATGTTTTTCATATATTTCAGGAGGATTGATGCTTGATATTCAACCAGTGTGGTACACAACTGCAGAAACACTTTGCATAGTTGAAGGCTGTCCTGATCAGGGAACCCTTATTAATTTATTTTAAATTATGAAAATCCCACTAGCATTTTCCTCTGACTTAGTATTATTTTTGGTAGTTCAAGGTTTGAGGCTGAAGATAGACATGGGGAATAAATAAAAGAAACAAGTACAGTGTGCGATTCATATACTTTTGGCTTCAGAACAGAAGCAGTTTGTCCAGAGGAAGCTGGGTGAGTAGGACTTGGTTTTTCCTACATAAGGTTTTAAGAAAAAAGCTATAGGAGAACAGAGTCACAAAGACTCTGATAGGTGAAATGTGATAAAAAATTTGCCTGCCTTTTTTACAACAGCCACCTTTTTTTGTGCCTTTTGACTTACCCTGATATTGGATAATTCTAATTATACAACTCTGAATTGCTACTGAATTTTATTTCAGAAGAGGAAAAATTAATTTATTCTTTGTACCAGCAAAAGAATGTTTAAACTCCTGCAGAAATTCTAGTTCTTTCCTTCATCTCCCCGCTGTTATTTTTTCAGCAATCTGCTATCTGCGGATGTGAAGGCATATTGTGTTTTATTCATGGGCCTGCAGCCTCAAAGTCCTCCTCTCAATTAGTGCAGTGCAGTTAGTGTCAAGCCAAATTTACAAGCCAGGAGAGTTTGACATCAGCCGGGAGTAGTCTCGGAAAGGAGTGTACAACATGTCTCCAGAAGAGGCACATGAACTCCTCAAGATCTTTGTTAAATAAACAAAATGTTGATGTTTGTGGTGATTTAAACATCTGCATTTCACTTTGAGTGTTAAGTGAACTTTGAAAATGCAATTTCCCCTGTTTTTATTAAATTCAACAGTTTGACTAAACTTGGCTGTCAGAAGTACTTCTAAAAGGAATGAACAATAACGAATAGTGTCTTTTATTGTATTGAAAAAACAGATGTAATAACGTTTTTCCTTTTTTTGGTGACTCACACATGCACACTTTGTGTGAATGGTGGTTCCATTACCGGTCTCACTAACTTGAATTTACTTTTTGTCTATGTGGTCATTAATTTATATGTTAAAATTCAAGGCTTTTCTTCTCACAAAAAGGTTGTATAGGAAGAGAAAAAAGGAGGATCAGTCTCACAGTTATACTTAAGCTTAAAGATTGTTTTACTTTATTTTTTCAGGAGGAGTTTCAACGTGATCATCCAATTTTGTTTTCAAAAAAAGCAAAAGCATGAAATTATTTAGAAATTTAAATATCTTCTGAAAAACATTTGAGTAACCCCAGACTATCACATTAGTTTACATTAAACCCCAGCAGAATTAAAGATGTGTGTGATTTTTTTTTTTTTAATAGTTTTGACTAACTTTGGGTTTTTTTGGTGAACAAATTACTTCTTAAAATGTACTATTTCAGACAATACAAGATGACAAAAAATACACCCCAGGAAACTATTGTAATATTTCCAAAAAACATTTGATACCTGAATTTTATTAATGAAGAGATTTGGATGCTATTCATAAAACTGAAGTCAGCTGAACAGGGTTTGGTCTCAAGATGTTCTGGTCTACTGCTCTGGTCTACTCATGGGATGAAGACCTAGAGTGAAATTTCTTCTTGGTGTGGACAAGGCAGTATTAAATGCTCAAGTAACACATATTTTGAATGATTTTCCAACAGAAAAAGGTGAAACTTGTCTTTGTGAGCCATGTTCCTTATTCCATGTAATCAAGGAGCAAAAAGCTATAACTCAAAAGCTGAGTAGAGGAAACTGAAAGAAGTTCACAGGCAGGAGCTGACAACAGTTCCCTGTCACATGTCACTGATCCAGGCAAGCAGTGTTGGCCACAGCTGGCTCCTTTCTTGTAGAGAAGGGTTCAGAGGACGCAGCCAGCACGTTCCCACAAAAGGCAGCCCTGCTCCCTCACGTACCCAAGCCTGGCATGGGAGTGGTCCCTGGACCGCCTGCAAGTCATCTGCAATCCAAGAGCAACAGGATCACCACCTTTGGTACACAGGGTCAGGGACATGAAGTGTTTCTTTTTTTTCTTGATTGCTTTCTGACTCTGATTTGCTGGCACTATTAAGTATGTCAGATTCGCTTCTGCTTGAATGAAATGTTTTGTTTAATTTCAAATGATCTGTCTTAATTGGCTGAGTGTGTGGAAACATTTCAGTTGGGATGGATCCAAAACAACAACCACTAACTTTTTTTTTCTGTTGGCTCCCAAACCAAAAAAAATTCAATTATCTACAGTTTCTGTTTTAACATCATCTGCAGAGGAACTTGGTAGGATTATGCATTTTCTTGAACCTGAAAATCAACGTAAAATGTGAAGCTATGGATCAAAATCAAAGCAAGCTCAGAGAAGAGACCAAGGTAGAGAAGAGAGGGTATTTTGCTGTTTTAGACATATTTCTTTCTGATACACTTGAATTCAACCTGAATTCATATTGGAGTCTCTTAAAAGCTGATTCCATTTGGGATTCAGGGTTTCCTTTGATTGTGTATAAAAATAGAGCTAGAAGATCAGTTCTGCATATCGAACCTAGTCTGTTTCTAGGTGATGCACACATTCTGGTTCAGGATAATGTTCACTTATTAAAAACTGTGAGCAGCAGGTTTAGATCAGAACATTATGACAGGTTTTAAACTTGTTAAAAGTCAGCAGTTTTTTGGACCAGGGCTTCATATTTTAAGACAGCATCAGAGTTACAACTTCCAGCCAGTGTGAGCTTCAGAGTCTTCAGCTGTGATTTCCAGCTCAGGTACAACTCTAGTGAAGGTAAAATATAATGTGGAGAAGGAGACAGGATGAAAGACAGACAAATAATTTTTCATGCTTGTCTTACAATAACGTAGTAGTGAATAAAAATGGAAATAGCACTGTTAGAAACTATCAACACAAATATGATTTAGGGAGATGAATGAGAGCATTGGCTGTATCTTGTTGCAGATAGGAGTCAGATTTGTGATGGAAAACCCATGTCACCATTCCCATAGAGCCAATCAGAGGCTGTGGTTTCTTCTGCCCCTTATGGTGCATTTACTTCTGAAGTGGTTGGTTCTCAGATGGCAAAAAAAAAAAAAAAAAAGAATTAAAGGATTTTTAAAGGAGTTAAAAAATCCATTCTTCTTTCTCCAAGCACAAATTAAATAACTGCAATTTGCTTCATCTGCTGTGGCATTGGAGAGATGGAAATAGCTTGGTTAGGCACTGGTTATGGATGCAGTCACCCTCCATTCTTTCTCCTACTCTTTAAGCCCTCCACTATCTCAAGCTGTCACTTGATACGTTGGCAACCAAATTAAATGCATACAAATACTGTTGCTTTGCATTGTAGTCACAGGAAAAATGTTTAAGCAGTTACCCGGTAAATTCAGCTTAGATTAAGTGGAACATATCTGTCAAGACTAGCTCATATGAAGAACGCAGTAAAGAATATGAAGTAAAGTAAGAAGGGATGTTTTGGGTAGGCTAGATACATCATTAGGGTCAGTCCAGGGGTCATTTTTGATAAATGATCAATATTGTTATTTTTATAGGTTTTACTTCATTTTTTATTTTTTAGTATACAGGAATTACAGCCAAAAGCCGTGACTGGATGCTGCATATCTTTGAAAAGGCTACACTGAAAAATTTAACAGTCTGAATTGTACTTCTGAAGCACTGCAAAATATAATATAGACTTCCCAGCAGACTGACTTATGCCCATCTTCAAGTTCAGAGTGTCAGATCACATCCAGGTTTACTTAACAGCAAGGAGGGTTTGGAATGTGATTGAAAGAAAACAAAACCTGATGCACAAGTTCTGTGGAAAACAGTGAGTGAGTCAGTAGTCATGCTTTCTGGGAAACCTTTCAGAAAAAAAAAAAAGAAATTAGCTGAGAGAATATTATACTGTAGAGAAATGAAATTTCTCTAAACAAGGGGTGCTTTGTGGTGCTGATTTGATCATGATATTGAATTGTTTGAAGGTACTGCTAGTGGCCAATATTTGCTCCCAGTGCTGGACTATGTCCTAATGTCCTGCACTGGCTGTGCTGATGGGTTTGCTGATCTACATACAGAGCTGAAACTCTTTTGCAAGCGTTGGTTTCACAGCATTAACTCCAGCTTTGTATATACTTCTTAGTCTGTAAGATATGAGGTCCTGACACAGTATTATGCACTTCCCATCTGCCTTCCCATTCCCATACTTATGTTACAAAGTGGTACTGCAACAATTATGCTGGACACGCAGAGAGAAGAAACTTCTTTTCCTCCTCTGAAACTGCCTGCAAACTAATCCCCACTTAAACTTTTTACTGCAAGCTATTTGTTACAGAGAAAAGGTTGTCTTAAGGGCTTGAGTTGATACTTTTTCTCCAGATTTTTCTGTTAGCCTCTCCTGTGAAAACAGTTTTATTAAAAAAAGAAAATAAAGACAGAAAGACTAGCTCAACCAAATGTCATGTACCCCACTCTACATGTACGACTGTCTTGTTTTCAGCTGGGATAGAGTAAGTTTTTCTTCATAGTAGCTAGAATAGTGCTGTTTTGGATTCAGTATGGGATTTGGTATGAGAAGAATGTTGATAATACACTAATGTTTTCAGTTGCTAAGAGATCAAGGACCTTCCAACTCCCCATGTCCTGCCTGTGCACAGGTGTACAAGAAGCTGGGAGTGAGCAGAGCCAAAGCACTGGACCCCAATTGACCAGTGAAATATTCTGTATTATGTAGTGTCCTGCACGGTATATAAAGGAAGGTTGTCTGAGAATGAGGGGGTTCTCTCTTGCTTCCAGGACTGTGATTGCAGGATCTTGGTATTTCGGGATCACTAGCTGGGTACGGGCTGGGTGTCAGTCAGTGGGTGGTGAGCAATTGCATTGTGCATTACCCGTTTGTCCTTTCTATTACTGTTATTGTTTTATTCTATTTCAATTATTAAACTGTTTTTATCTCAACTTATGAGTCTCCCTTTACTGCTCTAATTCTCTCCAATTCCTTCCCCTATCCCCCGGGTAGGGGAGGGTGAGTGAGCAGCTGTGTGGTGTTTGGCTGCTGGCTGGGTTTAAACCACAACAACTATATAAATTACTTTCTCTAGTTCTTGGTAGATAAAATATCACCATATAGGAGAATCAAAGAAAAGAAATGGTTGGGAAAAAGTTGGGTCAGTTATTTGTGAAATTGTGGAGTTTTTTTCCCTCCTGTCCGTAGTTAAATTGATTTTATAATGATACTGCCAACAACAGTTGGGATATGAGTGAAATATAATGGCCTCCATTTGATTATTGTACTCTGGTTTTCAGCTGGCAATAATTTTCACTAGTATTAGTTGTACCTAACACCTTTATTGTTATTTTTATAAAAGACAGCAAGGATTGGACTGAGCTCCCTTCTCTAGAGGTGATCAGATCAGGATTAGAATACACTTGCAGGGTAATGTGGTAATACCAACTCATCATCTTTTACTTGGCTATGATTTACCCAGTCCTAATTCTAAAACTTTCTACCCTCAAATTAAATTACGTGATTAATTTATATTTTTTTTCCCCTAGTCATGCTACTGTGACTCAATGTAGTCTATCAGTCTCTGCTTTATTTCCTATTTTCACTGTTAAACAAAAGTGAAATCATGACTAGGAGGCCAACCATGATGCAGTGGGAATAAATATATGGGATTTTTTTTTCCAGTATACTTGCAGTATCTTTTCTTTAAGTGCTCCAGTACTATTTTTAATCAAAAGTCAAGAGAATACTCTGACTATTCTATCATAATTTCTCCATCTTGTCGGTAAATTTTATTCTCAGTACACAGAAAACAAAATAAATTTCTAGCTTCATAGTTCGTCTAACTGTTGTCTAAAGCAGGTAATATCTTAAAGGGCAAGCAATAGAGATAATTGCCAAATACTTTTAATTGAATTTGGATAGTTTCCTTTAAAAACTTTCCCTCCTGCAGCAAACTTTTAATCCTGTACTAAAGTAGAAATTGAGTATAAATGTTGCTTTGAGCAGAATAATGTGGAACCAAATATAAGCCTCCTGCCTACTACGGTGAGCTGTGCAAAATATGCACAGCAGGATTTCAGTCAGGAAATTGAGAGATTAAGAGTAGAATTGATGTTTCTTTGCAGAGGGAATAATCAGAGACTTTTTTGTGTGTGACACTCCAGGTAAGGCAACTGAAGTTGTTCTTTTTCATATTGATTCAATGAAACAACTTGATTTAGGATTTTGGGGTTTTTTTTTGGATGGCATTGCATCCTGAACTGCATTTACCAAAAAAGGGTGAGTGATGATGTCCAATAGATTAATACCTATGACTTCAGAATGGAAATACAGAATTATTATATATGTCATTCCTATGGAAAGGGTAACAGGAAAACTCAATGTGCCCTTATATACAGTGCAGGCAAATAAGAATGGTGATACTGTAACAGACTGCTGGTAAGCTATGTTTATTTATATTCACACCTCTAAATGTGACTGTTGAAACTCTGGAAGGCATTATCCTTAAGGTTTCCCTGGGTTTTTCTCATCAAGAATATACTGTAAAAATAATGTTATCATCCTGAGACAAAGAGTTGGAATAGGATTGTTAGAAATATTAACCATTGGTCTGAGTCATCGCTTTCCACTATAATTCTGAATTCCATTGGCAGTAACTGTATGTACAGTCTTTGCTACATATTTGGCCAACAGATTTAACAGATACAATGACTCTGAAGCTGGGATTAAGAATGTAAGAAGCACCCCAAAAACTAGTCATACAGGCGCATGGATCCAAGTCTAGAATAGAACAAAATACGTATCTCTTGAGTCTGGATTTCCATTTGTTTTTTACAAAATAGGTGTTGGAGAATGTGTGTTTTATTTCCGTAGTAACCACAGACTGAAAGTAGCTGGGTTTATAAATAATAGCATTACATTTGGTTACAATGTAAACATTTTTTTTTTTTTTTAAATCAACAGTCTGGTTTTCAGTAGTTTGAATTAGCAAAGCTCCTTTGATTTATCTCAAGGAATACTTTTGAAAGTGCTAATTATTCTGGATCTTTCTTTCATCTTCTCTCAGTGTTGACATTTTATATGAATTCTTCTTATATTATAAAATGTCCTATATTTATTAATAGCATATATATGGTTAATAGTGTTTAAAAGAAATCACTCTAAAGTGCAAGTTCTGTGGTTTACATTTTATCATGGTTCATTATGAGCTGCAGATTTCTAAGTACTCTGTCCAGGGCTGTCTCTTGAAAGAACACCCTGGTCCAAGCATCCAGGATGAAATATGCATTAGTTTAGGTAGAATTTATGAGAGTGGTTTAAAGGATTTAATTTTGTCTTATATATGTTATAGTTTCCAGAAGCTTAAGAAGAAGAACAGAGTGAATAATTTGCCTTTATTGGACTATAAAATTACCTGGTTTTGTACCTGAAAACAGGTGTCAATGATGGGTGCTGGGTCAGGGATGAAAGATGACACATGCAACAGGCAGTCAAGAATGTATAGAGGAGAGGAAAGACAGGAAAAGATTACTGGGGTGAATAAAGGTCAGGAAAGGCATTTGCTAAATGGTCTGTTCGCAGAAGAAAACTGTAGAGATGAGGTGGCAGCATGAGCAAATCGACAATCTGAATAAGAATGGCTCAACTGGGCTGACAGGCATTGAGTTCTTTTCAGCGGTGTTTCATTTGCCTTCATCTGTTAACCAGGAAGCAGGTATTATTTTGTTTTATGCATGGGGATCAGAGGCAGAGAAAGATTTATTTAAGGTCATTCAGGAAGTATACAGCAGAACAGGGAACTAAACCAGGAATTTCTGAGTTCCAGACCAGTACACTAACCTTGGGACAGCTCATTTCCTCTCTAGGGGAGTTTCTGCTGCCAAATTGCATTAGATGAGAACAAGTCTCTCTTGTTTACATTTCTTTAAAACAAACCTTCATTAGGACTGGATTCAATACATCACAAATACATTATCAAGATTACCATGAAATGTTTAATAAATTTCTAAATCCCAATGGTAGGAATGGCTGGTGATGTAAATGAAAATGAGATCACAAGATTCAGGAAAAAAGCAAGTAAGAGTTGTCTGAGGAGAAAATAATGTTGTTTTCTGATGCAAGGAAAAGGAATTGAACAAAGTCTGAGATTTTTTTTCTGAATTGGGAAAACTTGTTTGTGTGATTGAATATGCCAGAATAATTTAAAAGCTAATTTATTATGAAATAAAATCTGCTTGTTTGAATACTGTGTCTCAACAAATCCCCCGAGGCTGTTTACATAAAGGAAAATAATCTGCCAATCTTAAAAATCTTACTCACTTCCCTCATTTCCCACTTCTTTCTTAAGAAAAAAAAAAATTCTGTGTAATACTCTTAAACTTGTGGACATCATACTGTTGCAAGACCCAACTGTCGCCTAGCTGCTATTCTCCATAAAGGATATTGCTCAAGTCATTAACTGGAAAAAACTGTATTTAAAAACAAAGAAAAGAAAATTGTTTATGCTGAGCATTATGGATCCTTACTAGATTATAAGTATCGCTTAACACCTTCAATACATTGTAGTGATAATCATTTTAAGGGAGAAAATGCATTCTGTACCTCAGCTCCAGGACAAGCAGCTCTGTGATCTTGTGTCTATTACTGTTCCTGGGCATATGGTTTCGGTATGGTAACCATACAGACACACTCAGTCTGTCTTCTATCTCCTTTTTTTCCTAGGTACTTATATACTCCAGTTATCATCATATCCCTTTCAAAATGTTTTCTGCTGTTTTCCTCATTTTTAATGAAGCCTTTTCTAGCTGCACCAAATATAGGTCTACATGTTTCCAGTATTATACCATCCATGGCTCTTGCTCTAATGACAGACATGCAGTCTGGTCTGTATCTTGACTGTGAGTGAACAGCCATTCATTTCTTTAGCTGAATGCAGTCCTTGCCCTGCTGAAGTTGATGGGGGTTCTCTGACTTTCATGAGGTTTGACTTTCAGTCTGTGCCTCAAATGAGTGTCAGAAAGTTCCCAGTGACAATAGGTAAGGCCTAGGTATTTGCCTGAATGTGTTTGCAAAGCTGGCATCGCTGGTAATGCAGTCAGCTCTGCTTATGTGTAGAGATGGGAATATGTCTTGTGGATGTCCAATGGTGATCACATATGCATGTGTCCAAATACGGGATTTGTTCATAAATTGACTACAGTGAAAGGTAATCCTCTTTACGTAAACATTTTACCAATTTTCTTTTTCATTTTTTTGTGTTATTTAGGACTAATATTCAGCAGCCAAAATTTAGGTATAGAGAAATGTGTGAAAATACTTCACCTTGGCCTTTTCTGCTGTCTCACGGTCATGAAAGCATATGTCTCTTATAAAAGAAATGTCTGAATTTCTCTTGCTTCCCAAAAGAACATTAAATATTTATTTAATGTCTATCAGGGAAATACAAATATAAAACTTCTTTTACACATGCACACATTCCTTCCTACCCAACACTGGAACTTATCTTGCTATCATAAGTCTGTATTAGGGAGAGGGAGATATGGAGTTTGTAAGCATCTTTAGGGCTAGAGAGCTCGTGTAGTGAAGAGTGAAGCTGTAGTAAGCGCCCCACAGTAGTCTGCTTTACTGGCCCTGCCCCAAGCCAGGACCACCCTCATGGTGGTTTGCTGGTCCCTGTGCTAACCAGACTGTAGTTGACTTCCCAGTTGCTCCTCTGTAGGCATACTGCTTTTCAGAATTTATCTGAAGCTTTCTATCTGCTTCCAGTTGCTCAGTAACTCATTCAAGGTTATTAGTGTAAATATCTTCTCATTAGCCCAGTTGTTTCTAATTGATTTTGTTTTGTGGCACTATGGACTGATATCTGGATTTCCCAAAGAAGCAATTGCTTTCCTTGACTTTTCCTCTCACAGCGTATCATGTATTGACTGTGCTGTTTGGCTATTGCCTTTATGTTCCTCTCACCAAAATATTTCTCTATGTTTCCTGGTCTCTGTTACTCTTCAATTAAACACCAGGTGCTTCCCTCCTATCCTATTAGTGCATCCACTTGTTCTTCTCTTAACTCCCTCTTCTAATTTTTTTGGTAATGATTTTCTTTGCCAGGCTTTTGGGTCCATAAATTTTTTTTTTGTTTGTTTGTATTTCAACAGAACATATTGCAGGGGACCAGTATCTTAAAGCTGTTCTCACAAATCCTTTGGGGAAAGCAGGATGATGTATTGGGCCAAAGAATACACTGTTTTGTCTTCTGGCAGGTAAGTGGTAATTATTCTAGGCTAGCTGTTTTACCTGTTTCCAAGTTTTGCTACTTGCACAATTTCTCTCTCCCAGCCCTTCAACAAAGAATAAGAATTCTGGACATGTATCATCAATCGCCAAGACTAAAATAGGCTCCAATACCAGAACATTATTTCTCAATTTTATCCATCATCTTGTTTTATATCAGTCTTCCCAATAATTTACAGTGCTGCTGCATCTGTCAAGATGAGTCTTCTGCTGTGTTTAAAGGTGATAATTCTAACATCCGCATGGAAATGATGTGCCTTTGTCTGTGGAAAAAACCCCCACAAAAACCAAAACCAAAACTAGAGTTCATTCTCAATCCTTTTTCTTAGATCTTTCTTTGTTGATAAGGGCAAAACTGGTGCTCATTACAAAGATTATTTATCAACCAAGATACTGATGTTGAAACCTCGGCTCATACAAGAGTTCTGCTGTATGGCAGGAAAACCTGTAAAGTAATGCTGGCTGCAGACGGGTTGGGCTGGAACTGGAAAGCAGAAGGGACAGAACCAGACAACAGCTTTTGATCCAGAGGACCTGCAGTTCCATTGGTAGAAGGTTCAGAAGCAACACATAAGAACTGTTGATGTTTATTGATGGAAGGTGCTGACCCCAGATTCGAAGAAGCCCAAAGGCAAGCACTGAGCATCTTTAACTTCTCTACTTACAGGAACCATCTCTTTCACGCTTCTGGGATAAATCTATGCTTGAACTAAGCTTGGTTAAAACTGTGAGACTGAACACAACAGAGTCATTTTTGCATTTAGGCTTTTGTGAAGGGGACCTAGATATGTCCCATACCTGAGAAAAATCAAACATTTACAATGCAGTGGTGCAGGAATGTCAGTCACTCACGTAGCAGACATTCAGTTTAAAAAAAATAGTTCTGTCTGTTTTCACAAGTTATGATTGAGACAGCAAAACCCTGCCTGCCAAGTTGTGAACCCCCATGAAGGTTAATTTTATTATCAATACAGAACACCAAAGATCATGCACTTTATGACAATTAATCAAAATTTAGGGAAATAGGATGAGATGTAGATGACTGCTGCTCAAACCTGTTGGAATTACTTTTTTCCAAATTCATTAATGACTGTTGAGTGCCTGATTCAAAACATACTGAATGTGATTCAAATGTTTAGGTTCTTTGCAGTCTATGGATAAGGTTTTGTGTGAAGTATGAGAAAACAAGGAACATGAAATATAAATGTCAGCTGTAACAGTAGCTGGTTGCAGCAAAATTAAGACTGTTAGAATTTTAATTGCTTCCTTCCTGAGCAAATTACTCACATTCAGGCCCACTGGAAATAAAAGGCAGAAATTCAATTTCTGATGGAGATATGATCCTGTCAACATTATACACATGGGACAAATATGTAGTGGCATGAATCTGAGCTTGAGTTAACTGTATTCCAGCATAATTGCAAATAGTATGAGCTTATTTAGATATAATATTTCATGACAAATTAGCACTTACAGTTTACTAAAGCAAGTAATATATCTTCTCCCTCTAATTTTTAGATCAATTTTCTAGCCAGAGGAAGGGTTTTGGTGTATTGCTTGATATAAGTGATTTTAAATTTTTTTTTCTTCTGATCTTCAAGCCTGAAGTCTCTTACAAAATGAAAAACAAATTGTTTCTTAGTATTATAATTGTCCCCAGGCTTGGTAGCTTGCCCTTCCACTTTGTCTAAATGGTCACCAGGAGAACTTGAACAATGACATAAGTGGTATTTAAGAGTGCATGACTTTAAGAACTATAGGAACAGAGGTAGCTAAATGTAACCTAGATGATCTATACACTGAGTCTGCATAGAAACCTGTTTTGCTGCAGGCAGTCAAATCAAGCAGCAAGGTGTGATCCCCATGCTTGTATCGTTCCTGTTTTTCTATTCCTGCACTCTCCTGCCTTAAGGAATGTTTCTAAGTACTATTATGCTGCAAAGCAGGTAAAGAAGTTTTCTTTTTCTGATCCTAAAAGAGTGCATTTAACAAATGAGAGTCAGAACTAGTTTTGGAACCAGTGGTATTGAATTAGTACTGTTCAAAATACCGAGTGAAACCTACCTGATGCTGGGAGACGGATTGGCTGAGACTGGATGTAAGCCAAGGGAAGAGTCATTTGAACTGCACAGCTGGAACACTATTCTTGGGGAAATCCTGGTCCTAAATCTAGCCAAAAAACCCTGATATTCTGCAATCCTGTAGTTTATCAGGGCACTGAAATATAGCCACCTCATTGTGGTTATACATGAAAGCGTAAAAAACTGTGACAAAGTATTTGCTCTGCTACAGAATCATTTTCATTAGCCAAAATCCATTAGCTTGGAGTAGCATTTTTCTAGAGGATAGCTGATTAAGTTCTTAAACCTTGCACATTAAATATCCCAAGCAATTGTTTTCTTCAAAAATAAAGTGGAATGGAACTTTTAAATCTGAAATCATGGGCATGTAGATGAATTTTATGTAACCCATAATACTTTATTTTTTTTCACGGATTCACTGCTTAATCTAAATTATCTGGTGTTAGAAAGCTGTCGTTGATGTCCTGTATTGTTAAACCAAATTATTTCTGTAGACCTTGTTTTATTGTCTATATCCACACCAGAAATTTAATAGCATGGCTGACTTCTTTGCTAGTGTTTCAATGAAGCAACTTTTAACTATAGTTTCTCTCTTTTACCTTCTGCACCAGCAAGACTCTTGGGTACAGCTTGTCCCCAAACATTCTGGGGAAATGTACCATGATTTTCCTTTATTTCAGTGAGAACTGAACTGTGGAACGGTAAGTAACTTGATTGCTCAGTTAGCAAAACCTAAATCAACAGTGATACTGTTGCATCGTTATATTCTGTGTTTCAAGCTGTAACTCATTTTTACTCTGAATCAGAAAGCCACTAATTCTAAGGAAAATGATTCTTTAACAGATTTTATTATTTTTAATATTTCTCCTATTTTTTTCCTATTAGCACATCCAACACTGCTGTGGTTAACCTGAAAACCTGGGTCAGCAATGGGACAGTGCAACAGTTTGTGAACAAGAGGGTTGTGCCAAGCACAAAACAAGCTGGTCCTCCAAAGGCCTCAGCGTCAATGCAGGGTCCAGTTGTGGACACTGTTTATAGAAAGTACAGGCTAATTTGCTGTTTGCTTAAGATGATGAAGGAAGAGAGCAAAAACATGTTTTGGATCATTAGTTTTTTCTTAAATTTAACTTTTTTCTATCTGAATTTTTAAAAAAGAAGATTGTCCCATAACCTGTTACTGTTAGTTTTTGTTTTATTGGGTTTTTTTAAATGTTGGTTCAGTTAGAAAAACTTTTATCTCTTTGTGGATTCAGCTACAATTAATATATTCCCCAAAAAGATAACATACATCTTAAGGATATATTAAGAGCTCATGGATATTGATGCATTCCATCCACAGGTAACTCTGAATATATCTAAATTGCTACATAGCTAATTAGGTCCTCAGCAATTTATCTCCAGTTTATTATTCTATTGTCAATATACCTTAGCAAATATAAGGACAGAGACCTTAAGCAAAACCTTAAATCTAACTTGCTGTACACAGCTGATGAAAAATACAAGATCACACTGAATTTTGTCAAAGAGTAGATTCTGGCAAAGAAAGGATACTGTGCTCAGTACTCTTAAAAAACCTCTGAGTCACTTTGACCTATTATTTTTTAATACTGTATGCTGCTTATGATATGTGCTCCTCTGCCTGTGACATTTACTGCGGTTACTGGGATTGCTGGCATATGCTGTTTTCACATTCACATTATGAAAAAAAATTGTCAAAGAGAAACATGGAAGCATGAGGTATAAAAACAATAACTTCTCCTGGCCTTCTGACTCTGAAGGTGTCATGAAAGAGACAGTGATTTCATGCAGCCACAAGTTCCTAATTTTATTTCTTTTTCATTCAGGTATGGAATTTTTAAAAGTTATTATTGAACATTGATCTGTATCAAGTATGATATTATCATGGCATGTACAGTCCCAGGTTAACTTGGGACTTAATAGTGGAGTAAAAATAAAAAACATAATTTCATTCATTCTGATCAGTCAATACATCTGAAAAGTGTAGCTGCTAAGGAAAAATATTAGATAGACAATTTTAAATTGATCCTCTCTTAGAAAAAAATACAAGTTCTGTAATCAGTCTAAAAGTGTAATATCATTATTGTTGATTTCTATATTCCTAATTGAGCTCTATGTTTGTGCTATTTTACATTTAGAATGTAGCTGTTACTATTTAAGATGTAGAACTTTAAAAAACTGTAGTGTTTATTATTAGAAAGTGGGAAATATTAAGTAAAAATATTTTTTTAAACACTAAAATTTCTTTTCTTGTCTTTCACAGTTTGCTAGTATCTTTCCAAAAAATCACACTGTCTTTCTGTAAATGTTACATTTCCAGTCCCATAGGAAAAAAAAAAATCTACTCATGCAAATCTTGCCTTCAATGATTCACCATCTTTCTTCTGGTCTTTAGGATGAAAATAATCATATAAAGGCAAAACAAAGCAAAATAAAAACCCCAACACTTCAAATGTAAAAATAAAATAAATAAATTAAACCCCCCACTGAATAAAATAAAATAAAATAAAATTTATGTGGTTGAACCTGGCTGTCAGGTTTGGCTATCCTGTTCAGGGTTGCACCAGCACCCTTACCAGAACACTTCACAACCACCCACCTCTCGCCTTTAGTACATTCTTCTGATGCTTTCCATTGCCCAATCTAGTCCGGTTAGCACTAGTTTTGTCTCCTTCAGCTTCACCCTAAACAGTTTCTTTTCCTCTTTTTTTGTTTTTGATATTTATGCTCGTGTAGAAGGTAATCATATCTCTTGTTTAATTTCTGTTTAGCCAGCCTGTGTTGATTTATTTACAGTATTTCCTCAAAACTCACATTCTAACCCCTTAATCCTTCCTCTTATTTAATTCATTCCAAACTCATCATCATCTATGGTAGCAAGGTTGAGCAATCTAAATTTTTCTAGCCATGAGAAACAGTAACATATTTTCCTAGACAATTTCTCTGCTAGTCAGCTTTTATCAGACATCATGGAGATCTTCAGAGGACCTCAGAAAGAGTGGATAATTAGCTATGAAAGCTAAGAAAAAATAATGGGAAAGACTGATCCTCTTGAAAAATAAACCAGAGGGCTAGGAGCCATTCAAAATGAAAACATGGAAATTTACTGGCAGTTTTTAGTTCTTAAGTACAGCTCAAGTGCGCTAGGACCTGAAGTGATAAGAGCTCAATGTTTGTACTTCATCCTAAGGGGTAAGTAATTCTCAGAAGGAAATAAATCTGACCTCATACTGGCCAATTACTTAATGTTAGAAAGTAGAAGAATCAAAGCTGTTACTCAGGATGAGATAAAATGTCCTCTTATAAATGTCCTCTTATAAATGTCCTGATATTTGATTAGTTAGTCAAAATTCAGCAGAAATGGTACTTCTCCAGCAGCCTTACAGACTAACCCCTGTTTAGCACTTTTCTAACCCAAATCAGGATACTCAAAGGCTCTCTTGTTTTCACTGCAGTGCTACATAGTGCTAGTATTACAGATTAATTTGGTACCTTTTTTTTCCATTTCCTTAATTTTTCATGTGTTTTACTTCTACTAAGTAAACAGCTCTAGGCCTACTCCAGTTTCCTAAACTAGAAAGTAGAAGTCTGATACATAATTTCTGGGTTTATTATTAACTAGTTATGACCTCAGGCAATCAGAATGTTAAAAAGCTACTAATTGATTTGTTACTAATTAAAGATTTAAAAATAAAAATCCTTATCATGTTTTTACAACCTTGTAGCATTATAAATGGACTTAGGCTGCTGAAGAAAGCCCAGAGTTTTCCATTCTTTAAACATTAGAAGTCAGATTCAGTCTTTCTGTGCTTGTACTCACTTATATATGTGATCTAATATCTATATATAAATGAGTGTGACTGCTCTCTAAGAACCTTTATGACACTTCTGAACATGCTTCTGTTTTGAGTATGTAAACCTCAACTTTCTCATCAAGCATCAGTACCTGGAGAGTGTGGCTGCAAAACTCTAATTCACAGTTGTTTTGTCTCTGCTGCTGTATCTTTGGACACATTACTAAATGTTTATCTTTAAACTGGTTACTAAATCCTTGCATCTGAGATTTTCTTGGTCAATCCAGTCATGCAGAGGTCCATTCCCAAACTTGAACACTTTCTTTGTCCTAGAAATCCAACCCTCTGCCCTCCAGAAAACAAAGCCAAAGAAAATCAGTGTGTTGACATGCACTAGATGTGAATTTCTTTTTGCTCTCTTCCTTCATAATATGCTTGAAGGCTTTGATGGTCTAGTTCCTCTCTGAACAACTTCTTGTTCTCTCTTCTCTCCAGTGAAACTCCACTAATGCTATTACTGGAAATATCATTATCTTTCATTAGTCCACTGTTTATCAAATCCCACTGTTTATCAAGAGCAACTGGTTTATTGAGATTTCGGAAGTAAATTGTCTGCTTGGCTTAAGGCTATATCTATACAGATTGTATTAATTTAGTAAGAGCTGAATGGTTACATGGCTGCCTATCACTCTGAAAATGAAATTTCTTCTAATTAAAGATATAAACTTGTTTACCACCTTTCTTTAGCATAGATATTAGTTGAGGTAAGCCAACACTGTGAGAATTACTTATTAAAAGAAATTAGATCATTCTTAATTAAATATCAACAGAGAAACTTATCCACATCGTAAATGAGTGCTTTTTCTTTACATTAAGATGAATTTATTTCTTCATTAAAAATTATCTTCTGCCAGGAAATCCAAATACTTTCACTCAGTTGGAAGCCTTGAAGCTGAGTTCCTGCTTCTGGTTGTGGTTTGATGTTGAGTCTAAAATTTAAAGATCACACTTTGCTTTAAGATACTAGCAATTCTAGGGAAAAAAACATGTTGTGAAAACATGAGGCTTTTTCTATAATTAGATTTACTTGCCTAAGCTGTTGCCTTATTCTAATTTCATTTAGTTTACTTTGGTGTATAGTAAACAAAATTTCTTTCTCACATTTGGATGATAAGATATGGAGATAACTTTTTATCATTTATCTGCAGCAATCACGTATTTCTGCATCTCTATCAATCTCTAGCTATGGTGGCATGGCTCAGGGATAGAACTGTATCTCTGAAATATAATAGTTGGCTATTCTAGGGCTGCTTTTTCTGCTAATCAGCTGGCATCTATATTGTTTGTAACCCAAAGCCCCCTGATGTTAACTGAAATCTTCCTATTGCTTTTTAATGGACTTTGGATTTGTATCTTATGATATACTTTAAAATAACACTGAGGTATTTTTACTTCAAAATATGAAAAATTATAAGAGGAGAATCAGAGGAAAAAAACCCAGAAAATCAAAACTAACCTGCCTACTTGCTAGTATATATTAGAGTAGAATAGACTATTTCAGTTGTAAGGAACTTACAATGATCATCTAGTCCAAATGCCTCACCACTTCAAGGCTGACCAAGTTAAAGCATGTTATTAAGGGCATTGTTCAAATGTCTCTTAAACACTGACAGGCTTGGGGCATCAACCACCTCTCTAGGAAGCCTGTTCCAGTGTTTGACCACCCTCTCAGTAAAGAAATGTTTTCTATTCTTGTTTGGGGAAATTTCACTGATAATTAGAAGCTCCTTTTAAAGATTTTGTGATGTAGTGAAATACATTCTTCACTGTTACAACAGAGCAAAAGGGTTCTGAATATGCCACTACGTGACTAACATTAAATACCAGTGTTCTGACTCTACTGAGCGTCTTTTATAATTGAAGGGATTATGTTAACATCTTTAATAAAAATCCACAAAAATACTACTGCATAGTTCAGTGAAAATTGTCTTGGTGAGAACTTACATCAGTTAAGAAGTAATATTTTTGGGTTATTAACATCTTTCTACTTTTTTAAGGAAAGTAAAGTTGTCGAAGTCTCTTTGACTAAAGCTTGCAAAAACTGCAGAGTTCTGCCAAGTATATGCTGCCAGAAATCTTGGTGTTGTGCACTGTAAAACAGATGGGTAATAATTATTTTGATAGAACCTTTTTTCCCATTATTAAAATATAAATAATTCCTCCACCATTCCAAATAGTTGTTAAATTTGCATTTTGGAAGGAAGAGGATAAAATAATTTAACTAATGATATAAAAATGTAAAGGTTACAATGCTGATTGATTCCAAATTAATCTCTTCCATCGTTTCCACTGACTTTTATAGGAATTTTCCAGTTATGACCACAATTTTATTTTCTGTATTTGGAAAGTGACTTTACAACTGGATGACCATTTTCAGAAATGTTTGTTTCATACTCATTTATTTTAACCCATTATATAATCCCCCAAACAATTATAAAAGAGCTTTATGTTTCTTGGGAGAAGAATGTTTCAGCCTCTTGTATCTATTTACTTACGCAGATTGTAAACTCTTCAGGGCAGGGTCAGTCCTGTGACTGTTCATACCATCCTGACTGTGCCCTGGCTGTGAAAGACCATCGCAGTATTGACAAGCTTTCTCCTGTAACCTGCATCCCTCCCCTACCTCCTCCCCCAAACCCTTCAGCTTCTCTGCAGTAGCAATGAGTGATGAACTTCAGACTGAGTACTATGTAGGCTGTAATATGTAAACTACTTCACATGCAAGTAGGTGTGGGGCATGATCACAGCTCTTGAGGAGTTGTACAGGCCTCTTATGACCTTCAGCTGTGCCTCCTGCAGGGTTGAGGCTACTAAAACCTCTGTGAAAGGTCTCCAGGCCACTGAACCTGCCTAGCAATAAATTGTTAGATTTTCCTTCCACCCTTCTGCCAAAGTTAATGGTTTAGAATGGATTAGAATTCCCCCTTTTAAAGAAAACCACAAAAAATAGTATTTTAAATATGATTTGCCTCTCTTCTTAATTAACTTCTTAATTAGAAGAATCCTGGATTAGTAACTAATTTGATGAGTTACCTTTCTCAATAACATCACCCTTTACCATATTCCTTAAGTGAAAACTTTTTTCATTTAACAGCATTTCACCCTTCTTCTGAGCCACAATTAAAAGTAATACATAGACCACACCTCCCAAAGAAAGGAATTCAAAATCACATAATTAAAAAGAGAAATGAAAAATGTCTCTTTAAAACCACTGATCATAACTAGTGCATTCATTGTTTGGTGTTTTAATTCTGTAACTATTTATTGAAATTTGAGAGAATATGATTTTTTTTTTGTTTGTGAAACTGGTGAATTCTGAAGGGAGAGTTCTCTACCTGTCAGCTAGATCAGAAACTAGGTGGTAAGGTAATATGGCATGACTACTAGAACTTGCATTGAACCCAGTGAACTAAGGGGCATTGATTTTAAGTAAATTATTTCTTTGAAGTCACTGTAGAAATTCTGTTTGCAACCAATAGAACAATATGACCCTTTAGTTTCAAAATATCCTTTAGAAGTGCTTAATCTATCAAAACTTCACATATTAAATCCTTAAACATGTGTACAAGCAAAGAAACCAAATAACACCACAGAAGTTGAAGGCATACAGCGGGCATATTGTTAATGAGATCTATTCGTGTAATGGACTTATTTTGGCCATTATGTCACATGGCATAAATATAATAGGTTAGGACAATTTGAAGGAAATGATTTCTTTATTTAATTTGACTTGAGTAGAATGATTGAAGAGAATACTTGATGAAAGATTTCTTCTGACTTGATTTTGCAGTGTCTCCATTCTGGAGAATGGAAGAGAAAAGGAGTTAATATGGCTCAGCATTTAGTATCACTTTGTAGATTGTTTGTTCTCATGTGTCAGAATATTAAAGAGGTGAGTCATAAGAGAGAACATTTTGTCCCACATATTTAAAATGAACAAAAGAAAATTACACTGTTATTGTTATGGGTAGAACAGTACTTCCAGTCTTGATTAAGCCCTCTCACTGCAAATTATCCCCACCTGACCAGGCAAGATTCATGTTAGTAGTGGCGATATGTGGCTCCTCTGGCCATTTAAGGATTTGTGTCTATGGTAGCACAAAAAATGGGGACTTTATACAATTGTAAAGGAGATAACCCTTGATTCTGAAACGTCATATTGAACTTTAAAAAATATATTTCTGACTGTTAAATCTACTCTTCATTAAATTCTTGAAGGGAATGCTTGCAAATTTGTGGATTTATAGGAAAAACATCCTCAGATTATTTCATAGTCAATATTTAAAAAGTAGTTAAAAGATGTTTCAGAGACAACCTGCTGCTATTCTGTTCCTCTTCCCTCATTTCTAAGGGGCATACTTGTACGAGGTAGTGCAAAAACTGTATATAAGAAAGAATCAATCTACACGCAGAAGGATCCTAACCATCTCCTGTGTATTCCTTGTAGTGACTTAACAGAAAAAAAAAGGTATCAAGAAAGTACCAGATACACAAGGTTTGCAAGTGAAGAAGAAAGAAGGGGAATTAATGTCCTCCAATTCTTTGTTATAACCAAGTTAGGCATTGTATGTAGTAATCAAATAATTTTAGAGTGACAGTATGTGATTAAGATGAAAGTGTATCACTAAATAGGAACAAATTCAAAACAATAAACTGTCATAATGAAAGGCTTCACTAGCCACTTCTAATATTTAGCATTGGTTGGCATGATCTGTTAGTGAATCATCTGACGGATAAGCAGCATCTTCATTTTTATGTTTATGCAAACATTGCTAAGAACAAATGTGAATAAGGCAGTAAAGAATCGTTTTGTTGTTGTATTGCATATCCGGGTGTATTGCAAATATTCTGACTTAGACTGGAAACTTCTGGGTTTAGTAACTTTTTCCACTTAAAGTTTTGTCTGCGTATTTGATAGCTGGATGATGGATGCTTGAGCTCTCTCCTCTGCTAACACGGTTTGACCACAGCGACTAGGTCAAATTCAGTTGTTTCAGAAATTTAGCTGATGTTTTTGGTCTGCTCATCAAGGAATTGCTTTTCAGGTCTGATGGTATCTCAGAAACAATCTGTTTATTTGGTACCAATAAGGTCATCAGCCATTTTGCAGCAAAATTCCTTGGCTAAAGGAATGCCTCTGAAGGGACTTCTTGGACTCTTCTTGTGACAGGCTCAAGACCTATATTAAAACAGAGAATCTGTCTTTGCTCTTCCTAGTGAAAAGAGCTACAATGCAAATATGAACATCACAAATTCTAGCAAAACTCTGCACCCCGCCCCCCCCCCAAACTTCATAAGGAAACAGTGAATATTTCGCCTTTGTGCTGTCTACAGCAACTCTTACCTCATCTACCAGGAGGCATGTCTCATTATCAAGAAGCAAAGAATTGAACTTCCTTGCTGATAGGGATGTTTAGAAAATAAAACACCATTATCCACAGCTGTACTTCCAGTAAGAGCAAACAGTCCATTTTCAGATATCAGCAGGTAGAAATCTCAGCAGAAGGATGAATGTTTGTTGTTATGATTCCTGATGACCTTTCTTGTTTTTATTCCACTCTGATAGTGAATGCCTACTGGCATGTTGGTGTTTTTAACCTCCTGAACTGATTTGGGGCTTGTTACAAAACACCATTAATTTATATTTAACTACCTAGGAATTTCCTCCTTTAGCTGCATTGGCCAGTGTCCCAATTCAGGCAGTACTTATGCCAGAATTTGTGACTGCTTTACGAACTACTTCATGGTGAGGCATGAAGGTCAGAGTGGCAGTTATCTGAATGACAAAGCCATGGATGAGCTGTTCAGTACGTTCTGCTGAACCATACTTTTTTTAATCAGATAATCGTTTCAATATATTTCAAAATGAGTACTTTGAATATGACAGGATACTGAAAGTTTGTATTTTATCCACCCTCCTCAAGAATCAAGAAACCCAGAATCCTGAGACCAGATCTTTGAGGAGACATATTGCAACTTCCATTGCTTGCTTCAGGTACCTACACTGTCTAACTGCACACCAATATGATAGTGCATGTGTTCTTATAAAATGTCTATTTTCTAGCTTGGGCAGAAACTTACACAGTTTTTCTTAATGCTATTAAGCCAATACATAAATCAGAAACTATACCTGATTTTGAAAGGGGACACGACAGTCATGTAGTGCTTTCAAGAAAGCTTTATTTGTTTAATTTACATGAGCCTTCAAATGCTTAAGAATTGGTGACATCCTTTATTGTGCCCTTTTTTTCTTTTTATGATGTACATCATCACCTTCCATATTACTGACCTAATTTTCTGCCTATATTTTCCAGACATGAGGTGCAACTAATTTCTAAAGCAAAATCAGCCTTGATCAGTCTTAACTGTTTCATGAAATGATATTGCGAATTGTCCTTCACTTATATGTGATTTAAAATCACAGTCTCTTCAGAAATCTGCTGTAAAACCAAGTCAACAACCTCCAAATAGACATGTAAATTATTCTTAATTTTCTAATAATGGGAATACTGAATAATGCCACTAAAAATACAAGAAGAATTAGTAATGCTAGTGTTCTTAAGGAGTGAGTCAGACTTTCAGGAGTGATTTTTTCATTTCCATGTTTCTGCTGTCTGCCTATTGCTAACTTCAGAACAGAGCAAGCCTCTGCCCAACTCACCTCTCCATATTGTTTATTGGCCTCTTGAAGCTCATCATTTGCATTCATTTTTTAATTTTTTTTTCTCAGTCATACAATATTTAGAATGGTGTGTATGCATCATAAATGTATAATATCACCTGACGTAAATCCCATCCACTCTAAATCTCCTTTCTTATCTTCATCTGAATACCTGCTTTTTCATTTGAATACTTCATTCATCTTGTATAGTCAGATCTTTGATAGAAGTTGCTCCATGGGGTTGGCAGGGATAACACCAATTCCAGAGGAGAAGGAAGTCCTGAAAGACTGCTGATTTTGAAGAAGTGGAAGACAGTAACTCTAACCCTTCATGGCAATGAGTGCTGTAGGACTCTCTGTCAATGTCTGTGAGCTCAGAAGTCTTGTCTTGAACAATGACGGCCTGAACAATGTGACATTTAACTGAAGGATTTTCACTGACAGTTTTATTTGACTGAGGTGCCCCAAATCTGATCCTATTTTATTAATTTCCATATATAGTTATTTTGATTTACTACTTTTGTCTCTTAAAGACTATTATATCACTGATATTTCACTAAACGCGATTAGTTGGAAAGATGACATTTACTGTTGTCATGTACAAAGAAAAAAAGAGTTTTCAGTGTTTTGCAGCAAGAACTGTGAATAATGTAAAAGTATATAGTAACCTGAAGGCTGCACAAGAAATTTAAGAGAAGATGACAAAAGAGGAAGAGATACTGTTTATATTTGCATTCTACCACCTTTGATATTGCTACTGAAATGTTTACTTGGAATTGGATGTTTACAGGAATTAAAAATGCTGACCATTGGTCACTATGAAAAACTTAGTTACGCTTGTGTCATTGCCAGTTTTCACTCCTCCAACATCTTCTGAAGTCACCATCCTACTTAGCCATAAGACCACAAAGTCATCTAATTCTAGAGTAGCCATTATTTCAGTTATTCTTTAGCAGGAGCACACAAATGTGTTCAGGGCTGAGCTGCAGACATATCTGTCCTGTTTATGTTGATGCTTAACATGCCTACTGCTTTGCTAACAGTACGAAACTGTGATGTAGCACTTTGTGTAGCTGTACAGGTTGTCTGAAAAGAGAGATGGAAGTTTATATATTTACTTTCCTAACACTATTTCTTGCTCTCTTTTCCCCACCTCTGCAGCAATTGAAATGTCACTCTCCCTCCTTTTAGCAGACCACTGCTTTTCTCAGGATGCATTCTACAAGGGAGTTTTCCTTTCTTACTCTAACTACATTTTTATAAGCACACTGAAACATCTGTCTTGAGGTTTTTCTGTTCTTTTCTTTGGCTTGATCTACCTGATAATGGCATTTTAGCTTCTACCTCCCAGACTTCAGGGTCTTTAAGTACCAGCTTCATTGCTTCTTTTCAAACAGAATTGCCCCCCATTTCAGGGGGAATGGGTGAAGAAATCTGGCTAGGAAGGAAGGGCACAGTGCAAGCTGTTTGTAGTTTGAGATCTCCGTCTCCATTTATTTCTGGGCAGGGAAACATAAAATACTCTTTTCCTCTGAACTTTAATGGGCAAGAATATATTTTGAGAGGTTTTTATATTTTATTGTTGTCTTAAAAAGAATTTCTGGGCATTTATAGGTCCCAGTCAGACCAAATTGACCATTTTTGCTCATTGTATGATAAGATGCCAAAATCTGAGTGTTTTGAGGAAGGTGGCCATTGCATGGTGCTTTTAACTGTTTATGTATGTGACTTGAGATACTATTTGAAAGAATGGATTTAGCTCGCCTGTATTACTTCACTGGTGGATTAGGGAGAGGCAAATTATATCCATAGTCTTCATGATATGAAGGTAAGTAAAAGGTGTAACAGGTTTGAGTATTTTAATTTTTAAATAATTGCCTTGTGGAGCTAGGAGTAGTACAACACAAGGCTGTGTCAATGGACACAAATGCAAGCTCTCCATCATTCTTGCCCATGACAAATTCTGTAATACTTTACAGTTTGATATTTTGACCTTGATTTTATATTTTGGTTTATTTCTGTAGTAAGAGTTTTTAATAAAAATTCCCATTCAGGCCTGCTTGGTAGTCCTGGACATTGATGGATGAAAGCACTTAGAAGTTATCTATAACTTCAAGTTGTAACAGCCTGAGTATGTGATGGGAAACGAAGAACCTTTGGATCTCGAGCCTTATCGGTAGTATCATTAACTCCTCCTCTGGCCGTGGTCTTGTCATGTTGCTCCGGTGGAGAAACGGGCCAAGGCGCACGGTTACCTCTGCACGGTCCGGGGGGTGCGAGGGGCGTGTGTCTGGTGATGCGCACAGCTGCCCCCGCGGGCAGCGCTCCTGGGGGCCACCCCGGCCCGAGCTCCCCGGTGCTGGCCGAGAGGGCGGTCGGGCAGGAGCACACGGAAAGTGCAGGGGGAGGCTGCGGCTGCGGACGGCTGCGGTCTCCCGGTTGCCCCGTGAGTGCGACTGCTGTGGCTGCAGCACCGTGGGGCAAGAGCTCATCCTGCCCGGCTGGGGTGGCCCCGTCGCCCGGCGCCGTGATGTGACACGGCAGCCTGGCCCTCCCCGCCGGAGACACCTCTGGGCACCCCGGCACAGCGGGGCCGGAGGCTCCGCGCTGGCGTGCGAGGGGCGAGCTCCCTGCGCCGCAACCTGCTCCCGCGGCGGGGGGCGGCCTGACCTCAGGGCCTTCACCTCCCGGGGACAACGCCGAGCGCCCGCGGGGCTGCCCCAGTTGCCCCGCAGCCCCCTCTAGAAGGGCCGGAGGGGGCAGGTGCCGCGTCCCCGGGCGCCCACGGACCCCCCCGCTGCGCAGCGCGGGGGGCAGCAGCGACCCCCGCGGCGCGACGGCACGGCCCTCCGGGGGGACGGCGACGGGCAGCCCGGCGGCCCCGGCGCTGGGGGTGGCCGGGCCCCGGGGTCGGGGGCGGCCGGCGGGGAGGGAGGGCGGGAGGCCGAGGGGGGAGGCGAAGGGAGGGCGGGAGGCGGGCGGCGCCGGGGGGTTGGAGGCGGGGGGGGGGGGGGTGTGTGTGTGAGGCGGGCCGGGCGGCGGCGGCCAGCGGGGCACCGCGCTGCGGGGCTGCGCCTCTCCCGGGCGCCGCAGAGCGAAGCGGAGGTGAGCGGCGGCGGGCCGGGGCCGGGGCCGAGGGAGCGGTGCGCGCCGGCGGGGCTAGGCGGCAGAAGCGCTGCGGAGCCGCGGGTCGGGGCCGGTACCAGTGCCGGCCGGTGGCACTTGTGCCCGGCGCGGCGGGCTTGCCCCGTCCCGCCCCCGGCGGCAGCGACGGGCACTTAAGGGCGCTGCCGGCGGCCGTCGGGAGCCCCGTGGGCTCGGGCGCGCTCCCCCGGGGCTGCCCACGTGCTCGCGCGGCCGCGGGGTCCGCTCTGGGAGGGGAGGCGAGGGGAGGGGGAGGCGGGCGCGGGCGTTCCGTGCGGGGAGTTTGCCGGCTCCGCTCCCCTTTTGCCGTCCTGAAGGATGGAGGTACCGGCTGGTCCCGGCGTAGCCGTGTCTGATGTAGCTCAGTGATTGAGAGGCTTCGGCGGCTCTTTGTAATATGCGTTATTAAAGCTGCTCGTCCTTCTGCACGGGAAGTTTTTGCCAGCAGGAGTGTCTTGAGAGTATAGACGGGAGATAAAGTGTAAAGAAACTTGTAGAATTGGCTTCTGAATAAGGGAGCGTCTGAAATTTAAGTTTGTGCTTCAGAGAGGGAGCTGGGAAGTTGGAGACTTCAGTGTTGGTTAGGTTAAGGCTTTAGAACATTGAATTGTGAGAGGAAAATTACTTGGAAGATGTTAGGACATTGTTTTGAAAATAAATGCTTAACAGTGAGAAGAAAAACGGAGTGTGATTATCATCTCAAAACATTCCAGTTAGAGTATTTCACTTTTGACTGTGGTTGGGCTGATAAATACTTTCATTCTAGGAGTATGTTGCAAAAGCATTTGTTTATATATGTAGTTTAACCACCAGCATGTTTTGTACGGTTTCTCTGATTATATGTACATAAGCGTTCTATATTTTATACATTATTTTGTATATCTTATATATGCAGAGACTATAAAGATACTGTACGCTATATCTGCATTGTATAATGCATGCAGATAATTGTTTTATCCTGTGACTGATGTGCTTAAAATATGACACCATATCATATCACTCAGAAAAAAGGGAAATTAGATTTGTACCACAGACTAATATTATGGAATTTCTGCTTCAAATGTCATTTGAACAGTGGTATGCCTTTTACAGTGTGTGTATATTTGTTTTTAATATTGCAGATGCCTTTTGATTGCAAGACTGCTGAAATGTTTTGAGGGCTGCCTCTCCTTTCCTAACCATGAACAGTTCAAAATCACCAGGGCTGGCTGGATTTGGAATCTTGAAAAACACAACTTGCCACACGGAGAAGAAGATTTCAGTTTTCTTTTCGATAATCTTCATGACGGTGGGAATTTTGTCCAATAGTCTTGCAATAGCAATTCTCCTGAAGGCATATCAGAGGTTTAGACAGAAATCAAAAGCCTCCTTTTTGCTTCTTGCTAGTGGTTTGGTCGTCACAGATCTCTTCGGCCATCTCATCAATGGAGCCATTGCGGTGTTTGTGTATGCATCAGATAAAGACTGGATTCGATTTAACCAGTCCAACATTCTTTGCAGTGTTTTTGGCATCTGCATGGTTTTCTTTGGTTTGTGCCCGCTCTTCCTGGGCAGTGTGATGGCTGTTGAACGGTGCATTGGAGTCACTAAGCCAATATTTCACTCTACAAAAATGACTTCTAAACATGTGAAAATGATGTTGACTATGGTATGTCTGTTTGCTGTTCTTATAGCTTTGCTGCCTATTCTTAGGTTTAGAGCCTATCAAATTCAAGCATCGAGGACCTGGTGCTTCTATAAAACAGAACATGTTGAGGACTGGGAAGACAGATTTTATCTCTTACTTTTTTCTTGCCTTGGGTTACTGGCCCTTGCTATTTCATTCTTGTGCAATGCTGTCACAGGAATTACCCTCTTAAGAGTCAAATTTAAAAGTCAACAAAGACAAGGCAGATCTCATCATTTTGAAATGATCATTCAGCTCTTGGCTATAATGTGTGTTTCTTGCATTTGCTGGAGTCCATTCCTGGTAAGAGCCTAATGTGTTTGCCAATTTTTAATGCACATCACTGTATAAAAGTAATACTTTTTTATCTCCAGGTTTTAAGGTGCTTTTAGCTGCGATAACAGCTCCATTCACTCTTCTGTGTATTAATTTTACAGCATAGTGCCCAGAATATATGTACCTGTGCATCTATAACAAAAATGGTAATTATTCTCCACTTCTAATCAGAAGCAAAATACACTGAGTAGGATAAATATGTAGGGACTGTGAGGACAGTATTTCCCGTGCTGTGAAGCAGACAGTGGTAGCAGAATGGGGGCTAGAATAAATCAGAGCAAATACTGAGCTTGTTCAAAAGTTCAGTGAAATTTTGGAGTGGCAAGTCTGCTTAGTTTGTACTGTGGTTCATATAATTTTTTATTTATGGTATTCTGTTGTTATTATTACAGTTTACAGCTACTGTGTTATGGAAGATAACAGTTAAGAACATAAAAATCCTCTACTCCATTAGCAGGGTATTAAAGGTATTAAGGTTTTAGAGTCATGTTAAAAACCAGTGGTTGGCAGTGGGTTAAAATAAAAATTTGGTTTAGACCTAACCAAGCTGGGTTTGTAATCTGGACAGATACTAGGAAAACTGCTGCGTGCAGTTGGTGCGCTCTCTCAGCTGTCCTGGCTGTAACTTAGGTCTGCTTGCTGGTAACTGCTGTGACTCTTCCAAAGCGGTAAGTGTTGCTCATGTTAGCGTGTGCTCTGTCAGCGAGCAGGGTCAAAGGAAGCAGGATTATGATAGGGGAAGGATTTTGACAGCTCCTGTTGTATGATGGCATTATAAAGCTGATATTAACTGTGAATCTTTTTACTGAAGAAAATTTTATTTTTTTACTAGGGTGAGAGAGGTTAAGTTGCAAATAATATGAGATCTTAATTTCTTTCTTAGAAACAAGGTCCCATAGTTTTCCACTGATACGAATGAGGAGAAATTTTGGTTTGAGCTTACAAATATAGAAATTTAAATCTGAGATCTGAATCAGATCCAGCTATATCTAATCTACTCACTGCCTATGGTATAGTATGGAGTTACCTGAACTAGTTCAAAATTAGATACTGATATTAGCTGCAGCAGTTGGGTATATCTGGCAGGTAGCATTGAATTAATAGGCTTCAAGGAGAGAGTCTGGATACAAATCTCTGATTCACTGAAATGCACAAAATCTCTTTTACTTTTGTTCAACACACACACACACAGAGTTTTTCGAGGCTTGCTCTGCAGCATAGTTTAAATTCATGTTGGGTTTTGTCAGTGTCATGGCTGTAGTGTATAGGCTATAAACAAAGTTGTCAGAACAGCGTAGCACGCTTTTGTAGTGAACTTCCTTCCAGTTACTTCCAGACACCTCCTGAAATTTGTCTGGGGCAAGCCACAGAATGGTTTTCAAGAAAATCAACTGTGGCTTTACTTTTAATGAAAAAACAGTATATTACCCTCTGGTGATGTTTATTTTCAGATAAAGTAACTGTCCTTAAAGGTTGGAATTACTGTGATTTTTAAAAAGCCCTCGAGTGTCAAAAGAGCTATAGACTTTTTTAATTCAAGAGAGATACTTCGTTTATTCAACATGTGAAGGAACACTAAATTGCAACTACTGTGGTTGTTTTTTCAGTGTTCGTAATTTTGTTATGCTTTTCAATTTTTATTACTTATAAAAACATAATTAAAAAATCTTGACAATCTTTAATGAAATCACAGCACTACTTTTGTTAAAGTATTTAACTTCATCTAAGTTGTAGTTGACAATGAATTGTTATTTCAGCAGCAAAATTTTTCAGAGCCTTTTCAGTTTGGTGTTTTCATCAGCTGGCGATGCAGACCACTGAATGGATTCTTGCTTAATTTTGTACTTGGTAGTTTTTGGGACTCTGTTGCAGAGGGAGGTGATCCACAAGCAATTCTGGTTCATTGGGTGGCAAATCTGTCAGTGGTCTCTGTGAGTTCTGGGCTCGTGACGCTTTGCTTCTGGATCTCTTTTGAAATGAGAACAGACAAACTATCACCAAAATTAGCCTGGCAGTATGGAAAATAGTTCTGCAATAGGGACAAATTTATGTTAGAAACAAGAAGTTAAAAAAAATTAGTGTAAGGTAGGATTTAGTTCTTGGAACAAAGCTTCAAGGAAGTGAACGATTAGTGTTTAAGCCAGAGAGTTTGATAGTCTGGGAAGGGCAATAGGATGGGATCCTTTTGGTAGGCATTACCTTTCTTAGCTATTAGGTTTGTAGAGTTTACATCAAAGTTAATTATCTGAGTTACTCAATCTTTGTTTTGATATTCTGTTCACTGAATACAGGCAGAATTATAAGTGCAGTGTTAATTTATCAAGCTTTATTGGACTGTGGTGGAGCATACAGATGCAGTGGAATAAAGCTTTGCCAGGAACGTACTGCTAAAGTGTTACAATAAAGAGATCCAGGGTTTATCAAGGCGTGTGATGTACGGTGAATTGCTGATCCAAATCAACTTGTCCAATTTATCTGAAACCTCTCAGGGCTTTTAATTTGTGAAACAAATGGTTTACATTCTATTATATAATCAGCATATATCAAAATAAGTATTTTTTGAAATAAATATGAGCAGGTGTTCATAGGTGAAATTATTTGGTAAAGTAGCTAAATACATGGTTATTTTGCAATCATTTGCTTGTTTAATTTTTTCTTGAAGTTAAATCTAGAAGTCAGTGTCAATCTTTGAATTGTGAATTTTACTCATGTTCTTTATCCCAAAGAGTATACAAAACAAAATGTTACTTGAGAGTGAATAAACCAAAGCACTTAGAAACCAAACAAACCTTTGGAAGCGAAAGCAGAGGAAGACGATGCAGTTTATGCCACACGTAGTTTGCAGTTACAAGAGTTCGGATTTATTTGGTGTGATTCTCCATCTGATGAGGGGTTTGCTTTGTTTATTTTTCTTCTGTTTTTAATCTAGTCTGGTGTTATGTCAGTTGTCATATGTACCAAAATCAAGTCTATCCAATACTGTAATCCAACTGCAGATTTACTTCACTAGTAGACTTCCCCCCCCCCCCCCCCCCCCAAGTGGAGTAATATTTTCAGTCACTGTCCTGTGCTAAAATCACCTTTAGGTGACATTAGAAGCACAAGACCCTGAATCATCCTTTATGTTGTCTGGTGGGGAACTGACTTCTGCACCTGCTCAGTGGTAGTGAACTTGTTTTGTTGCCTTTATATATGTGTATAAATGTATATATATATAACATTTAATATTACATATAATAATATATAATATTATAATCAATCACCACCTCTGTTTTAAGACTCCTGCAGATCTGGAGAGTTTTTCAGAAGCGGAGCCCATGGCGTGTCTCATGTGGAGCTTTGCCTGGGGCTGTTGGACAGGGACTTCCTTCTGATTATTTCTTTTCCTCCTTCTGATTATTTCTTTTCCTCCTTCTGATTATTTCTTTTCCTCCTTCTGATTATTTCTTTTCCTCCTTCTGATTTCTTTTCCTCCTTCTGATTTCTTTTCCTCCTTCTGATTTCTTTTCCTCCTTCTGATTTCTTTTCTGAAGCTCCATCTCATCTGTTCCTCAAAAGTGAGCAGCTTTTTCAAATTTTCTGTCACTGTGTGGGAATCTTTCCTTAATGAAGTACCAGAATGAGGAGTACTCCCTGCTTCTTCCCTTATAGGGGAACATTTATCTCCTTTTGAAGAGATGAGAGCAGGAGGGAATTCACAAAAAAAGCAACATGTGAAATTCACGAGTTTTTCGGTAATCTAAGTAGTCAATGATTTGCAGAGGCACATTTGTTGTGACAGTCCAAATAATTTTGCTTTGTGATGGGTCATTCCAGGAAAATATGTTCCAAAGATAGTAACATCAATTTCTCGGTGTAGTAAGTCACCTTTTTTCATGCTTGCTAAAGTCTTAGCCCTTTGCTAGGGATATGTGAATTTTGTTGGATAAATTTGGTGCCTAGGGGTTGGATTCCCAAAGCAAATAGTTGCGCTGGAGCATTTTGTGATAAGTATCTCTGATGAAATAGATTGTTATATAAAGCGGTTTTTGGCTGTGACGATGTCTGGCCTCTCATGAAACAGCTTGTTTTTGGAGCTGTGTTCTTATGAGCAAATTCTGATCAGTACGTCAGATTCTATGGGGCTCAAGGGATAAACATATTTTAAATTTTGTTTTTGGAGTAGCAAAGTGAACTCCCTGTAATTATGGACAGGAGGAGTTTATTTCAGAATGAATTTATCTATGGGAACAAATTATGATATGGAGAAATGTCTGATTTTTTTCATGTATGGAACACAGTCTTATCCTGAGAAAAATACTTCTACATTCAAATTATTCTTGTTAAGATCTTTTTCCATGCAGTTATCTGATTACTTTCGTTCCAGTTTTACCTCCCCTCTACTGCAGAAAATAGCCACTCCTGGTGTTTTTTTGAAAGACCTCAGCTCTTTATTTCATATGATTAAATCAGCTCTTACTCAGTTGATTTTTACTGCCTAGATTAATTTCTAGCAGTCTCTTCTCATGTAATCTCTTCCCTTTCCAATTTGTTATGCTAATTGTGTCTCTCTGAATTTGCTCTGCCTTCTTCTTGTCCTCAGATTGTCTCATGCAACAAGGCTTGATGGTTGGTTTTTGTGCACTTAGGGCTACATTTAGCTTACAAATTGTTGAATCACTCCAGCCTAGAAGCTTCTGGAGCTGGTCTGAGTGGTCCTTTCAGTGAATATGCTGCCGGAAAAGATGAGAAGGGCAGTGGTGCATTAACAGGGAGGCTCTTGGTGGAATAACCCCATTCCATGCCACCCTGGTTGCTCCACCAGGTATTTCGGGTGCTGAGACAGACTTATGGTTGGTATGTGCTGAAGAAGGTCAGTAGGTTGCAGGTTTTACACTAACTAAATTCTAGGCCATGTAGTTGCATACAGTATAAGGTACTGCTTTGTACAAGGCAATCCTCTGTGCATCTCATTTTAGTGTTTTTGTATGTGTAGTCATGTATATGCATGCACAGTGACACTTTGCTGGGAGTTCATACCTGTGTTACCCTTGAAGCACCTCCCTCCATTCCTGTTTTCTGTATTCTTTATTAAGCTGGCAGTTTAAATTTCTGTTATACTACATTATGCTTACACGTGCAATGGGCATCATGTATATGAGCTCGTTGCTTTATTAATGCTGTTTCTATGCCTTCAAATATTTCTAGTTGTATTGTCCCTACAACAAAATAGTTAAAAAATTGTCCCTTCTCTTGTGCTCTCATGACTGGTGATTTTCATAATCAGAAAATGCAACTGAGGAAAAGCAGATACAAGACGTCCCAAGATGCAGGTCCGTGCTTTGCCAGCGAGGCCCTTGTCACCATGCACAGTACAGCCACCCCAGATCTCATGGGTGGCTGCTCTGCACAAGTGAATTCTCTTACACTATCAAAACACGTTAGTCAAAGCTGCAGCCTCTGTGAGCTCGTTGTGCCTGCACAGGCACTGTCAACAAGGAAAGTGATCTTTTCTGTTGAAAAAGAATAAATTAGGCTTTCAATTTCCAGTTGTCTGTTTCTGAAGACTGAGGGAGATACTCTTAAACATGTTTAGTGAACCTTGCAGCTTTGAATGCTGCTGTAAAAGTTACTTTCACAGGGAAAAATGCACTTTGTCTGTCATTTTCAAGATTCAGATTTTAAAGGACATAATCAATGATAATGACTATGTTTGTGCTGGCTTTTGTCATTGAATTCTTGTCATGTTTTGCTAGAACAGTTGTCTGTTGACACCATACAAAAATGGACTGTGTTGTCAGAGTACGGAAGATGTAGTTTGAGTTGGGTCAGGGCTACGCTCACACCCTGCCTGTGGCAGACTGAGTGGTACAGGAGAGGTGACCTGCTGCAGGACGCCCATGCAAGTACCTGTTAGATGTTGTCACTGCATCTCTTGAGTCAGGTGCAAACCCATCTCAGGAGCCCATTTCTGCCACAATGCTTTTAATAAATGAACCAGTTTCATAGGGAAAGGAAAAAAGCTTTTTGCTAGCAGGCCTTCTAGATACATCTCTTTATCTCTAGCCTGAAGCATCAATACAGTAATGGTTATTGTTGACTGCAGGTTGTTACTTCTCTTCCAGTCCTTGCTGTGTCAGAAGAGGTCAGATCAGGAGCGGCTGTTTGACTGAATAAAATGCTCCCTGAGTTCCTCTGGAAACTGAAAAAAAATCTCATATGAGTTTGCTTGTCTTTCAAGCTACACTAGAAGAAGGGCTCTCACTCTTCCTCATATCATGACCTTTTAAGTGCTTGCTGAGTTTCTCAATACATCTCTGCAAATTCAATTACTATTCTTGCTTAAGTTCCTCTGAATGAGCTTCTGATACTCAAGGTTAAATTGCTGAAATGTTACTGTAATTCCTAAAATTATGGCCCAAAAGATATTTTAGAATAAATAGCTGATTTTAGGGGTTAGGAGGAAAGAGAACACTCATTCTGATTGAAGTTTTTGTTAGTCTCAAGACAGAAATGTCTTTTTAGCTTAGTTTCCTGTGGAATAAGGTTTAAGCAGCAACTCAGACAATTTTGAGCGTGCTTGTGATGCCACCATGAAAATACTCCATGGAAAGAAATCGCAGGTGTTTGCAGAGAGAGAATAGCAAAGTTTAATACAATGCATTTAAAAATGAAATCTACCTATTCAGATGTGTTTATACGATGCTAGAAACCCTTGGATAAGATGTTCATGTCTTGTTTTAGTGTCTGCTCCGTTGGGGATTTGCGAATCTGAGTCACTTGTCTCCCTCATCTGAGCGGGACGTGACAGTTGGTTGTAGAGACCTTTCTTTTATTTTGGATTCTTAAGAGGCCCAGCTGGCAAATTTCCACCAGGTTACATGAGAAATGGAATGAGCATTGGTTTAGAGTATACCCACCTAAAGTTATATTGGATTTCAAAGGTACTGCTTCTGTGTTCAGAATCAGTCTGTTCCTATTTTCATCTTTTACAGCTTGTAGAGATCTTACAGGCCTTCGCCTTTCTGAGAAATATGAATCATTTAAAAAAAATGTTTTTAAGTGTGGGCCAGGGCGTAGTTTATCATAGAGTGCTTAGAAACTCTATATTAATTATGGCTATATTTGTAATTCAAGTGTTTACCTTCCTGTCACAGAAGTCAGGGAGTTGAGCAACTGAGATACTCTCTCAACGGGAAAGAAGTTCTGGAGAAGAAATGGATGGTGGTCAGCATACTGTCCTGCAGTAATGATGTGAACCAGGGAAGGAAAAAGAGCTGAGATTGACAGATTGTCCTTTACCAAAGGCTTTTGCGGAAGCATAATTATAGTTTTTGTTATCTACGTTTACTTGTGCTGTTTGGAAAAACTTATGTAAAGCCTTCTTCTGAAAATGCAGTGCCATCAGAATGCAATGGGATTGGTTTGTTTGGGAGAGAAAAAGTAAGGAAGGCAGTTTCCAGTCATGTGAGAACATTGCATTTTCAAAGCAACGTGGCCCTGTGTTTACTGCAAAATTGCTTGCTGCTTGATTTTTAAATTTATATTATATGTAAGAATTAAACCATAAAGATCTATAAATTGAAACACGATTATTTCATTCCAAATAGATGTCAGTGACTTTCACAGAAAATCTTTTTTTTTTTTCAATTTTGAAGTTGCCATCTCAAAAAATTAAATTCTGAAAACTTCAGCCAAATAAATTTGCCATTCATAATCTCCCCTTATTTATTCAATTGGTAAAGTTTTTGGATTCTGTGCTTGATATTAGAAAGCAAGTCAATTTGACATACACTCCAATTTTGTTTGAAATGAGAGAATTCTTCCTATTTCCTAGATATTACACTTATTCAGACCTTTCTTGCTTGAAAATACCATACACTGCATAACCATTTTTGGAAAATTATACATGGCATAACCATGGTTGGATGGTTATTTTAGGAAAGCTCTCTTTCCTGACTGTCTAAAGACTTTAAATGGTAAACTTGTTGCTGAGAAATCTCTGGGACAAATACACTCACATGGAACAACTCCAGGAAGTCCTTCATCCTCACCAGGTTTAACACGACAGACATCAGGGTGTGATATACGTTCATATATTCTGTGAGATATTTAGTATGTTGTTAATTCACAATTGTAAGTTTTTCATGGTGGTTATAAATGCTTTCTAGCAGAAGTTACTTGTCTCAGTAGTGGTGTAGAATCAGCTCATGTCTAAGAGAACGCATTATTTGGATCCTCTTCTGGGAAATATGCTGTTTAGATTTAAAACAGAGCAATAATTCTTATTTCATGTGCTCTTAAGACTTAAATTTGACATTAAAATATTCAGAAATTGCTCAATTGCAACTTGGGTTACAAGCTCCCTGAGGAAGGTGCCTGTTTACTGTGTGCGTGCACAGTGCCCAGCAGAGCAGGAGCACAATTCTGTCGTGTGTTCTGTGTATGTGCTTTTAGAAATAGTAACAGTCATGTAGCAGAACACTACAGAAAGGGTTTACACCAGGAATTACAGTAAGGTTTTAGTAATTGCGACTCATTCTTTTGGATTAATTCTCATATCGGATGAGGTGAAATAGCTGAGCGACTGAATGAGCCTGAGCTGCGTTGTAGGTGATATACTGTCTCTTGCTGAAGGATTGCTCTTATCTACTCCAGACTGAGCAGGGAGTGCAGAGCAGCTCGTAAGCTCGCTCTTAGCTCTTCTCTTTAATGAGCCCTGTGAAGACCTTATTCAAAGACATGTGCTAAGGGCGGGTTTGAAAGGCATTGGAGTTGTCTTTCTGCAAGGTTTCCCAAAGAAGTCTGAAGATGAGCATTTGAGTAAGGAATGTCCTGAAGTGAGGTTTGTAAGACAATTAGGTCTCAATACTAAACTCACAGAAACCAAAGATTTCTTTGTCATTGGAGAAATGAAGTTAATGACTGATCTCCAGCTGGTCCCCTACTTGCTGTCCCAGACCTGTGTGCTGCCAGCTGCCTCAGGTGGCTTGAACTCTGGCATAAGCTGGCTGTGCATGGCTGTGTGGCCACCCCAGTGTTACGGGAGATGTAAAGCATGTTGTGAATCTGCCTGTGAGCAACTCGTCACCCATGTTATGACAAACATCAGGACACGGGGAGGAAGACTCTTGTGCTGGCAGGGATGTGGCCAGCTGTGTTCTCTTCTGCCTTACTGCATGGAAAGGTGTTAAAACAGAAGGTGAAGCAGGAAGGACGTGAGGATCCATGTAAGCGGTAGCAATTTGTTTTAGGATTTACAGTTCATTAGTGTGTTGGAAATAAAATTGAATTCCCATTTTACCAGGAGCGTGCATTTGCAGAAGTAGTGAGAAATAAATCACTCTTAAATGGAGATCTGATTTTTCTCTTCCCTCCTCCACCTAAAAGGTGGTCCAACTGCACAGAAGTCCCTTTTAATTTATTTGCCAATATTAAAAAAAAAAATTGCAAATTATATATACCAGCTTGGTAAATATATTGCTAATTCATTAGCTTTGATATTTCCGTTCATAGCTTCTTAGTGTACTTCTTCAGAATGATGTATAGAATAAGTCACTTTATTAAAGGTGTTTTTTAAAAAAATAACATGAAAGGAACACATCACATCTTCATTTGCCCCCAGGCAGATTTGAAAATACTGCAAGATAGCACCAAGTCATTAGGTGACTATGACTGCAATCCGTCTTTAAAAAGATTTTGTTTCTTCCACTGTGTATGTTGCATACATGGTAAGCATAAACATACATAAAATATAATTACAAATTAATACATCTTTTTTTTTTTTTCCCTCCTTATTTTCCCCCTACACCCATGTAATAAACTCCATAATTTCTCAAATAATTAAATTGAAGTTCTGACTCCATTGGTAGACAGTAGAGCAGGTTTTTTACTTTTTTAGAGTTGTTACTCGGTCTTGCAGGCTCCTCACACATCAAAGCTATCTGCATTCCTGAATTCTAGAAGAGGTGAAAAGGCCACTATATATCATCACTGACTCACTGTGAAATTCTTCTCCCTTCTTTTAACATTTCTAATATGTATGGATACCTCTGGATTCAGTGGTATTTGCCCTGAAAGCCTCCACGTATGTGCTGTTCCTCTGAAATCAGGGAGTGACCTGTCCAAGGAACCCTTAGAGAATTCAGCCTAATTCCTGGTTTCTTAGACAAAAGTAACAAATCTGGGAGAATTAAAAAAATGGCCAGGTAAGAATTGGCAGATTCTGCATTCCCTGTAGAAGAACATTTTCTTGCTCTTAAAGATGTAAGTGGAGGATTTGCCTCTGGTAGCTGAGGCTATATTGTATCTCTCCTCAGACATGTAAATACAGTGGAGGATGTCTTTAGTAATGAAGCAGCATGAACGTGGTGATGTTTAAAAAGACAGTTCACCTCTAAGCTATTGATTTGATCCTGGGCATAATAGTAATTAAATGCTGAATTTGTTAATATAATTATGGACCTTTGCAGCTCCTTTTTGCTCCAGGTTGTCTGTATATTGTCTCTTTTTTTCTGTATTCAGACAGTTCTCTTCCTCCCCAGTATTATGTGTTATTTGTCACTCTTTCTTTGGGTATTTGTAGGGTATTGGTGAGAGAAGTGGTGTTGCTCCTAAATCATGAGAATATTTATTTAACCAATAAAAATGTGATTGTTTTCCAAATGAGTGTGAAAACCTGAAAAAGGAGAGCAAGAAAAGAGACGTAATAGGCTATTCCCAGGGTTTGAAGCTTTACCCAACTGACCCTAATGGAGGAATAAATGGATCCTGAATATGTATAGTCCTTACATCCCTAAATACTTATTTATTTGATTTGTTTGTGCTTCTCAGGATGGTCCTTATTATTCAGTATTAGAAATACTTATTGTTTTCTGGTCCCAAGAGGTCTAGCAGTTGTCCTGTGAAGTTTCTCTCAGCATTTCTGGGTAAAGAATATTTTAATTTTATCTGTAAAATTGATTTTTTTGTACAAGAGGTTTTTGTTGTAGGCCTTGTTGTTAGGCAACAATACGTTCCTCGCTCAATGGAAGCAGGCTTTCTTGTAACTTTAAAACATGTTGCTCAGGAAACAGGTTGTTTATTTGACTTTGATACGGACACTATGTCTTTTCATTATGAAGTGAGTCATCTACTGTTTTCAATGCTAAAAATCTTCTCTATCCATATCCATTTTGCTTTCCTTTCAAATGAGTTAATCAGTTGAGCTGTGAGAGTAATTACATTGCCAGCTAGTTGAACCAAAGCATTTCTAGTTTTGTCGTGGAGTAGAGGAAAGAAAGAAAAAACTCATTCCAAGCTAGAAATATCTGGATTTTTTTTGAGGAACAAAAGAGAGGTGACCTGGAATGCTTCATTCAAGTCCAATCTGAATTTATGTTATGGCAAAACAGATGCAAATAGGTAATGTCTAAGGGGAATCATAGAATGGTTTGGGTTGGAAGGGACCTTAAAGATCACCTAGTCCCAACCCCCCTGCCATGGGCAGGCACACCTTCCACTAGACCAGGTTGCTCAAAGCCCCGTCCAACTTGACCTTGAACCCTTCCAGGGAAGGGGCATCCACAGCCTCTCTGGAAAGTTGACAGAAAATAAAAGCTTCACTTTCAGTTAATGTTTGCAAGTTTATGCACACAAAAAAATCCTTCTGTTTATGAGGCTTACTTCATAATTTTATTCCTGCCTTATACAGAGCATGGTAATGCCAAAGGCATTTAATAAAATATAAACAGTGAGTATAATGTTGTGGCACTTTACATTTGTTTTCAGTAATTTTGACAAATTCTTGCATACATAAAAATCTCATTTCAAATGATGTTTCCAAATGTTTGTTCAGAAAGTGTATTGCCATCCATAAATACTTTGCATAAAACTGTAAAACCACAGATGGTGAAAATGTCACTCTTGACTCTAATGGCACAGTAATGGAGTGCAATAGACGGTGAGTCCTCTGCATGAGTCTGCATGAGGAGAGCAGAAAGCTCAGAAGAACTGAACAGCCTCAGCAAGGAGGGATCATATAGCAAGGTCAGACGGAGCTGAGCTGCTGGGTGACAAACACCCACAGAGCATTAATTTAATGTCATGGCTGCAGTGTTGTATATATGCTGCTACACTGCAGTCCTTTCTTTGGCATTCAGTTGATGTGAGATCTGCCCTACCATTTCAGAGGGCTGCTTGGACACTCTGTTTCAAGGCTTTGATCTTGCTAACATGAGACAAGGCACATGAATCCTGAATGGTACCATGTTCATTAAGCAGCATCATCACCTGGTGAGAAATTGCCTGGTCACAGAATCTACTGTGTCTGAGAAAGAAATATTAGGAACTATTTTCATTTGCCTTGTGGCAAATGTTGTGTTTTCCTGTTTTGTCTATACTTTTTTGAGTTTTATCACATCAGTAGTGCTTTAGGAACACCCCTGAGCACCTTTACTTTAGCTTTACAGTACCTCCAAAAGGTTTACGCAGCTCCATTTTAAGAAGGGTAAATATGGAGCACATGGAGGCTAAATAAACTTCTACAAAATGTCTTTGCAACCTCAGGTACCTCCGGTCATCTGAATCTTTTCTGTTTCTCATTTGGGTTCTGTGTTTCTTGAGAGAGAACGCGACCCTGATAGGGGAAAGGTCTTTCTCAGACTAGCTGCCTTTAACAGGTAAAACAGGTAACAAGTAAACTTGCATGTTTAGGGATGCGTATCATGGCAGGTAGTAGTTATCAGCCTTGATTTACCTGTTTTGGACTAGAACTTGATTTCGGGAGTTAGACGCAGATTTTTCCCCAACTGAATAGTGAGCCAGTGGATTCATTGTTAATTTTTAGTGGCATTATTATTTCTTCACAGAAGTGAGAAAAGGGGACTCCCTTATTTTGCTGCTACTTGTGAAGAGCTGATCCTGCAAAACTTTACACATGGAAATATTACATATCCTCTTAAAAGTACCCTCTGGACTTTAATGTGGAGGAAAACTTGCTAAAGCATTTTGTCTTCTTAAATTCCTTTTTAAATGCACAGTTTTTATAAAATCTCTATACCCACTTAAAATTTACTTGCTAGACCAAATGATCGTCTGGTATGGTTCTTGTCTTTTTTTAAAAAGGGAAAGGAAAACATTAGGGGAAGAACATGTTGCAGATCTAGAACATAAAAAGCATTATGTGGCATAAGTAGTACAGTGTGTGTACTAACACTTCGATGTCAGAAGTGGTGCGCTACGTATTTTTCTTGGAAGCTCTTGCTTTTAAGCTGACATATAGAATCACATAAAAAATAAAATGAAGCATACTCAGCTTTGTTGCAACAAATGCTTAGTTTATATACTGCAATATCTATATAGCAATGATATAGGCAATTTGCTGTCTGTTTCTTTTGTAATGGCTGTTCTTAGGAGACATAAAATGGTACATAAAATGTGAAGATAAATACATTTGGATTTCTCTCTCCCTCTCTTTTGCATTTTTTTTTCTTAAAGTTTGTGTTTATAGCATACTACAAAGTATCATCTTCTATCAGCTCTTGCCTGTAGCAGACTACAGCTTATTTGTAGCATGTATAAATACGGCAGTTCCAAAAACTTCTGGAAATTCAAAATAATTATGTATTTTTTGTTTCCATGGAGTGGGATATAATCAGTGGAATACCACTGTGAGTCCTGTGAGAAGGGGATATGCACCTCTGGACTCAACAGAACTATCAGTGATAAAATATAAGTACTCTGCAAATACTGAAAAAAACATGGACTTTCTTCCACTAATGGAAATTCTCAGAACTGCTTGTAATGAAATCCAAAGGAAGAGGAAGAGGTTTGGGAGGGTCTGCAAGGTTCCCACAAGGAAGTGGAGCCTGAAGGCTGAGCTACAGAGGAAGAGAATTTTTGATATTTGCCTGCTCTGCTTTCCATGTCAGTCTCTTGATAACTGTTTTTTATCCAGTTTCCTGAAGTCGAGGATAGAACCTGGATTTAGAGCCGATGTGGTGAAATGCATCAAAATAGCATTACAGTTTGTCTTATTTCCTAACTAGCTGTAAAGTCTGCTTCTTGTTTTGACTAGCTGTCCTTGAGTACTAACAGGAATGTGACTAAGCAGCACTGCCATTTAGCTTATTAGTTGTTCTCATATAATTGAGATCCAATTGGAAGGGAAATTAAAGTGATGCTGTTTATATTTGGAGAGTGGTGCAAAGCTTTGGAGCAATTTTTTTTCAGTTTGTTGCAGTGAGCTTTGTCCCAGAGGGACAGATGCTGTCTGCTAGATGCAAAATTGTAGAAGTCACCAATTTCAAAATGTTTTTAAAACCTTTCCATCGAAATTTCTGGATCTTGCAGAGTGAGCTTTGGTTTTAGTGAAGCCTAAAATTGGACAAAAAGGATGGAGAAGTTTAATGTATTGTGTCAAGTCCTTGCTTGACGCAAATTTGATTTCTCTGTATTTTTTTTTAGGGTCAGGGAATTCTCAAGTTTTTGCTTAAGCCATCAAGGACTAATACGAGTCAGAGTAACTTTATATCTTAAAAGTAGGCAGCCTTGGTTTAAAAAGTAGCTTTTAAATTTATGCTTTTGTAGTTACTTTCCTAAAGAAAGTTTGAATTGTATTGGTTACATCATGTGATACTTTCAATTTTTTTGCAAACCAAGGACATGTACTACACCTGTGTTAATAGATAAACATTGTATAATTCAGCAAAATGCTACTTGGATTTTTACATTTCTAAATATGTTAGAAAATGTCATGAGTGATGTTTATTATTTACCAGCTGAAGATTAATTTTCAAGTCATACTGCTGAATCTACATGAATATTAAATTCAGTTGTGGAGATCAAAGGCAACTAGGTATGATGCAATCATGTTGCCTCTTCCCCACTTGTGTACTGCTGGCTACAGAAGACAGAATTCCTTCATCATAGTCACTTGGTGGATCTACAGGGATGAAATAAAAGTCAGTCTTTGAATTGGTTCCTTGACTTTCAACTAATTATTGAACAGTATTAGTCAAATAAGAAGAAAGAAGTGTCTTTCTGTGCCTGCAGAGGAGGTCCTGCTCCCAGAAGTCAGCTTAACACTGCAGCAAGCTCTGATTGCAGTTTCTGAGATGGTGACTTGTGTCAGTTCTGTGACTTGACTTTCTTGCACCTAGGGAGTGAATATAGACTGTCTGTATGTTTTTCTTCAAACAAATCCTTTATTAAACAGCTGGTAGCATATTAGGCCCTTTTGTCACTTATGATTTCAATAGTACTTTGGAATAGTATTTTAAGATTTTAAATTTAAATTAAAAATTGACCATGAAAATTTAATAGAAATAATAATTTATATTGGCCTCACTCCATTCTACCCTTCTTCAGCTGGAGTTTAGGGTCTTGTTCTAGAAATCATCAGATGACTTTAGAAAGGCTCCAGTAGCCAGGACATGGCTTCCCCTTTGCCCTGTCTTTTGATGAAGTTGGCTTCAGTTGCTTGCAGTTTTCTTACATGTTTTCTCAGAAGACATGGAAGAGGTCCCAGTACAGTGCAGGCTCTGTGGAGGAATGAGAAGCTATCTCACTTCATACTTGGAGACAATGTGATGATAACATGTCTGTCACTACCGGTGCTCTGCCACAAATGTTTAGGATAAAATTGCTCATGCTTGGGGGTGGACTGAGATTCTCTTAGTGCAGGCCTATACAGAAATCTCAGCCTCTCAGACCTTCAAAAAGTTGGGATATTATTTTATGTTGGTTTTAGTGATACAAAAGGAAGCATTTTTTAATTTCTGCATAACATTCCCAAATGAAATAAGTAATATGGCTAGAAAATTCTTATTTTATGAAACAAAATTTGTAGGTAATGTAGACTTTATTACTTTCAATACAGGGATTCACAGCTGAATTGCTTAAGCATTTAACTATGTACATAAGCTCTACTTGTTGCTTGTGAGTTCAGATATATTATTTTTTGTATATCCAGTATTCAGAAGAGGTAACTTAATATGTTCTGGATAAAGCTTCTCCAAGTATCAGAATCCATAAAATTATGTACCAAATTTCCTTGTTGTCCTGATGTACTTTATGTAAATTCATACTCAAAACAGAGGTACTTTACGGTGAGACAGCAAGTTGAACAGCAAACGAATGGATTCACTTAGATGTGATTACTACTAAGTGGAAAGGCATCTCACAAGTTTGCTAGATAACATGTGAGAAGATAATACAGTTTTACAAAATCTGGATGGATCTACTTTTCCTAGATAGCAACATCTACTGCTTCCTTTTCCGGGCATGGAATTGCATTGGATTTGGCATTTATTAACTTTGTAGAATGCAAGAGAAGAACAACAAATGGAATTTTGAAGAACATCAAGAAGCAGATTAGGAAACTGTATCTCTGTATTAAGTCAAGCATGTGGTATATCGGATAAGAACGTTGCTCTGTGAGCTCTGTTGTGCTGTCATTTGCTGCCCAGTTCTACTTGCATGAGTAAAGAGTATTCTGTCTGAGTTTGGCTTATGGTATTGGACCTCTAATAAATAAAATGTAGGACTGTCCTGAGAAAACATCCTGTGCAGAAACCAAAGGAGTTGTCCAAGTTTGGGTGGGCTGCTGATGTCAGAGAGGAATGCGCCCAACGTTTGTGGGGTGAAAAGCAGATTCAGGGAACTGACTTGTAAGTGTTTGCGTTGGCTCGGTGCTCAGACATTCCTCCTCCTCCTCACACCAGTTCCCAGCTGTGCTTCTGCCAGTTTTACCAGCTTCCTTAGGAATGTTCCTAGGGGCTCTCTTCGCAGCTCCCATAGATGTCCGTACAGAAATGCTTCATCAAACACTTAAGCAAGCAAGTACAGTCTCCTTTTATGTGTTCACTCTGTTCCACTCAAGTTTATACTCAGATGTGGTGACCTGCACAAGCTATAGGTAGGGCCCAGAAATACAGAGAAACATTTAAAAAGGAGTAAAAGAGTAAAATAGGTTTCTGGAATCTTGAGCAGTAGTTTTCTCTCTTCATTCATTATTATTTTTTAGTGGTTTTTTTTTGTTTTGTTTTTTGTTTTTTTTTTTTTTTTACAATGTATCTTTGTGAAAATACGACTCTCTGCACTCGGACAGACTGGCCCTGCCTCTCATCGCCCAATAAATCAGCGTACTTGTAGCATCAGTTGTAAAATATCCTGTTTCTTAGTTAAATAACTGTATCACTTTAAAGGCTTTGGAACTGAAAGCCTTACAGTGTTTCATCTTTCTACCAAAAAAGTCTTCATGTGCTTTTAACATTAATAATAGAGAGAGATAATTTACCGCTCTCTGGCAGATTCCTGGCTTTGCAGAGTCAGGCTTTCTTCACACAGGAACTCAGGTTACAAAACCTCAGTGGCAGAAAGCCTGTAAAGGAGGGCTCTGCTGGGCAGGAGCCCCAGGGTATGTGTTTCACTAGGTCTGGTGTTTCAAAGCCTAGGCTGCAGCTCTGCAAAATGGAGAGGCCAGCCACAACTTACAGGGCTGGTGTAGCTCTTGGGTATCCTCTGCCAGAAGCAGTCCTGCTGAGCTATACTGGAAGACTAATGCCTCCATCCATGTGAAACTTGGCTCTGGCAGTGTTATTACTGGTGGAGGTCTGTCCATGTGCAGCACCTACACAGGTGAATGAAACTGTGTCTCCACTGGCAAGAGGAGGGGTTTCAGTGGCCTTTGTCACCATGGCTTAAATTTTCCTAGAAATCACTAAACCCTCTGGTGTCAATAAATTATGTTCTGTTGCAGCTTAAAACCTGTGAATCTTCTTGATGAAATCAAGGGGCTGGTATTCCTTATGCAGACTTGAATTTGGAAAATGGAAAAAAATAAATACCTTTCGTAAAAATGTTCTGATCTACCAGTAGCCTATATACTTGAAAAAATCAATCCCTGGAACAGTCTTGGCATTCATTGTTAGCTGAAATTCTGGCTAAATTTCATTTCTCGCTCAAATCAATCCCTGTTTTTTGGATGGTATTCTCTGGCTGGTTGCCATCCTCTGCTCAAGGTTCAGCAGAAGTAGTTCAGCAAAGACATATGCACGTCCTATGTGAAACATTAGAGGATTTCTAGGATTATAAATGTGCATGAAAGTATTTACTTTGCAATTGGAATGCATTGATGCTGTGAACATGTGAAGGTTAGAGATAATGTTGAAATGATTTCATTCATTTACATGCTCTCTTGGTGTATCTTTTTGATGTATAATTTTAAAATGTTCCATTTTCAGGTGACAATGGCCAGAATTGGGATAAATGAGAGTCGTTCAAAGGAGACCTGTGAAACTATACTTTTTGCTCTCCGAATGGCAACATGGAACCAGATTCTAGATCCCTGGGTGTACATTCTTCTCCGGAAAGCCGTACTTAAAAACCTGTACAAGATCACAAGGGGATGTTGTGGCGTGCACATCATAAACTTACACATGTGGGAACTCAGTTCCATCAAGAATTCTTTGAAGGTTGCAGCAATATCTGAGTCACCAGTAAGTTCCAAACAAATAAACCTACAGCCACTCAGCTCTGTGGGGCAATAAAGTTAAACACAGCGTATGAAGAGATGAGGGAGGCAACGCTCATACACGGGCAATACCTTCAAATGAATTCCAAGGCTCAGTGGTTTGGCATTTGTTTTAAATTGTGAGTGGTTTGCTCTTGTTGCTTACTGGTTTGATAGTGCTACTCCAAAAGATGCACTTGAATGTTTTAATTCCCTTTAGAATACATCCCTTCCAAAACTGGTAGTAGAATGATAAATCATAGGTACTAAAGTGGACAGGGTTCCTTACAATACGCCACACCAAATCCTTTACCTTAGCAGGCTTCTTAAGAACATATGCAAGTGCGAAAGTGATCTCCAAGGTAATTGTTAGAAGAAGCAGATTTTATCTACCAGTGATACCCCCAAATCATTTGCAGAGTCACTGTTTCCTAGGGTAAAATCCACCATCTTTTCTATAAGGGTATTCAATTGGGTATATAAATGATATTTAGCTTGTGCCCAGCTTATTAAATGATCCAGTTTGCTTGGTTCATTGACTTGACTTCTTAATTATTTGCTGTTCCATGAATTCTTGAGAGAGCTTCAGACTTCATCAGTGTAAGCATTCCTTTGAAATCACTGACAAAACATGAGGTTCCCTGTGGGAACACAGAAGCAGATCAGCTCAGCTTGCTTATAGTTACATTTTCAGAGCTATTGGTGAATTTTTACTCCTTTCAACAAATTTTGTGAAAGTAACCGGCATAAAGCTGTTGTCAGTCTGTAAAAAGAGTAGGTTGTTTTTTTTTTCCCCCCAAACTGAAGGAAGTTTCTTGAACTGTTCCCCTAATGCATATATTGAAATGCTCATGAGGTGTATCCGCTTCATTTGTAAAAGGTCACACGCATCTCATGAAAAATGTGGGTGACCAAATGAGCACCTCTGCAGGGAACTGCACTGGGAGCATGGTTTTGTTTGTGGAAACAAACTGCACACTCAGTTTTTGCAGGGTCTGTGTCTGAAGAGCTGAGGACATTCAGTATATTTGAAGGTACGTGAAAGTTTCCAGGACTTTACGTAGGAGGCCCTTCACCTTTAATGCTGCTAAAAGAAGCTTTGGTTTTTGTGACTGTATGGTATTCAGAAGCAAAAATGAGAGTATTAGAGACTTTGTAGCAGAGAGATTAAGATAGAAGTGTCTCTGCTATTTTTACCTACTTCAAATAACTACATTAGTGAATTGTTATATTTGGACAAAGTAGTTAAAAACTGATTCACCAAGAAGACAGTCTGAGGGATCAAAACTATTCACAAGCTAAAAATTCATGTTGTATGTGAGAATAGTTTAAGTCAGAAAATAAAAACCCGAAAGGTTTAAATATTTCATTTTTTTGCTTTAAAAGCTATTTCCTTTTTGTTTTAAAAAGGTTGAAAAATAAGTGGGTTAAATAACCCTGTAATGAAATGAAACGGTTTAATTCACCCTAAAGAATTTCTATATGTGATTTATTTTCTCAGTCACAGAGCTGATAAACCGTGGACAGATTTGATGCTGGTATAAGCTCCGTACTGTTTCTTCATGTTGGTTCTGCTGAAATCTGGAAGCGTTCAGTCAGTGCTCAGTTCAGCTTTTTCGTTTCATAGAATGTGATGCCAGTGTATTTGTTGACATAAATTATTTGTTCTTTATGGAACATTGTTGTTTTAGCAGCTGCAAAAAAATGTTGGTTTGTAAATTGTTGAGATATTTGATCGGTGAATGAAGCTCGTCAATGATCCATTTTGTTATGTGAATAAATGTAGCTTGTGTAGTTCATACTGGTTGACTTGTAAAACAAACAAAGAAAAGTTTATATGTATATGTGATTTCTTATATTTTGTGTAATAATACATGTTGAATGTAAATTGCAAAGCCTCATTAAAGTTATCAAACTGTATCTTGAGAGTTATGATATTTTTGCATAACAAAAGAGATCTGAAGCTGTTAAAAGTAATCCTTATGACAAAAAACCTCACACTGGATTCAAGCCAGCCACTGCCGTTCACATGTGTGATAACAGTTGTGAAGGTAGAGAGGAGGACAGCAAGAATTCGATAGGAGGTGCGTGTTCGTAAACTTCACTGTCACATGAGCAGCCCAGTGCAGCTGGTGGTCTAAGGCAGACAAGGTCAAGTTCTGATGATCCATGCTTAGAAAATGCAAATAAAAGTGGAGCTGAGGGAGCTTCATGTTTGGAATGAAAGTGTTTTTATCCAAATATCTGTCAACATGATTACACAGACTCATTAGTTTCACATACGCTATGAATCCTGCAAAAAAGTGAGCTTTGCTGTTAATATTTTTTCTTGTCCAGTGACATGGTAGCCTGCAGTGGCGGCTCAGGATACAGTCACCCAAGGATCTGTTACTACTGAAAGTGATTTGATTATCCTTGTGTTTCACCTCACAGGAGAGCCATCAATATGCTGTGTTGTATGATTAGCAAATTATATGTTTTATAGAATATGAGATTATAAAAAAAACAGTGGGACAGCTTCATACTAGGTTATTGTCCAGGCAGGGAGAAAAGGGCAGTCTGCTTAGCAATGTGCTGAGGATTTCTTTAGAGATTGGCTAATGATGTGAGCAGTCACGAGCTGTCTATTTACTATTAGGCAGTAATTAGTGTCTCCAGAGCAGACAGGGGCAATAAGCATTCTGGTGGGAAGAAAGTGAATCTCATTTCTGACTAATGACCAAGGAAATCCTCAGGATGGGAGAATATTTTAGTCTAATTGGGATCTTAAGCAATGGCAGGCTACGTAAGGAAGCACTGAGGCCCTAGCCCGGGCTGAATCAACCTGCTGAAGCAAAGCATCAGTAAGGTGTTGCTCATCATGAGGATTAGGCAAATATCTGTAGCTTGTTACCCAGATACAAAGATGGAGAGCAAGGTTCAAGGTCTTTTTGATCTGATTCTTGAGGCAAAGTGTCTCCCTTGTGTGTTTGTTTTCTGATATTTGTATTTAAGTGTTTTTATTACTTTAGTCGAATATGTTAGGAATGATTTCAGGAACATATGTACCAGTTCTCTAGCTGTGGTGACACCTTTTAGGACAAGGTGTTGGGACCTTTCAGACGTGCTTTGCCTGCTGGTACACTCCCCCAGGATGTTACTGGTGGCACAGCACACTGCTGATTAACTGCATAGATTGGCATGAGATTTAATTCTCAATACTTGAGTTCTGAGAAAAGCACTCAAATCCCAAGGGAATTTCTAACTTTTGTTGCTTCCTAAAAAAACCCAGATGCTTTTCAATTTAAACTTCTATGATCTGCCACCATTAAAAATGGCAAAACTGGTCTTTGATTTCAGTAAACAATGACTTTCAGTTCAGTCTTGCTGCATTTTACTGAGGAAGGTGTTTACTCCTTGAACAGACAATGTTTTCCTTCTGAATGTGAGCTAATTTTAATACTTACTAGGAAATCTTAAATACTAACAGTGCAATGCTGTTCCAAAGATGAGATAAAAGAGGGGCTATTTAATATAAGCAGTTGCATTTTGTGTTCTTGAGATAACCCTGAGTTTACTGCTTTGTGATGAGGAATAGCTGCAAGGAAAAAAAACAGTTATGAGTTCCAGTACCCGTTGGCCATCAGATAGTATTGAGTGTGTATCTCAGAAAATATTTCATGTTAGTGCTATGTTGATTGGTTCAGTAACAGCATGCTTTTTATTGTCATATAAATGACTTTTCAAAAGTGGGTTGCTCGTGACCAGTGGATGCAGCAATGTGGGGAGCGGTGGTGTATTGTGTGTCTCCTCTCAGACCCTGGAACTGGGTAAACAATGGGAAAAATATCATGTTTGATTCTCTACATGGAACAACCACTATCATGGCTCATTTTCTCATAACCATTAGTACATCCAGTTGGATGCTTTGGAAGGAGACCTTTTTCTGTTGTAAATACAACAATTCAGACTGTCAAGTAAACAATCCCCTCTACACCAAAATGTTCACTAGGCTGCTGTTACATCAGCTTCTTGGGCTTCTGGGGTGCTTTTGGAATGAGCTGGCTGAACCATGGCTGGGAGGACAGTGTGTCTGGCCACGTGCTCTTTCTTGCTGCTGCCTTTGCACCAGTTTTGGTGTTTGAATGCACCATGAGTTGACTGAACTTGCAAAAATGTCAAAAAAAAATGAGTGCAGGAAAAGAGGGAGTAGCTGTTTACAGGTGTAACGAGTTGAATTGCTCTAGTTGCAGTGTCAGAAATTTTGCAAGTGTGAAGTGAAGGGAGAATGAGGGGAAGTACATCAGCAAAGGCAAGGGCAATGAGACCTCCCTTGCTGAGGAGCTGTTAATTTTACTCAGCTGTTTTGTGAACTCATGCCCTTGGAGGAGATCAGGCTGGTGAGCAGGACCAACACTTGCCTATCGTTATAGGATTCTTAAATGTAACTCACAGATTCATTAACTCATATTTTCTTCAGGCTTTTCCAAGCTTTCCTGGTTATTTAAACTAATTAGTTCACAATTACTTTTTTTTTTTTTTTTGAAGGCCAAAAAAGGCAATGACTGTTGCGGTTTTTTCTTTATCATCTGTGATTTGTTCTTCTCTGGTAAGTAGTAATCCATATTTTTTCTCATTTTTGTTTCACTTTAATAGTCTGGCAAATCAAAAAGATTTGCAGTCTGACCCTTATGTAGCTGATGCTCTGCTTTTATGCAGATAGATACAATATACATCTGTGACCCACAGTTTCTGAATAAAGTATCTTAAACCCTATGGCTGAGTACAAATTCTTAACATTAGGCTTCCCTTTCTGAGTTAGGGAGTGTGCAGAAAGGATCCAACCCTAGCAGAATAGGAGAACGTAGGTGTGAGTATTTCCAGGTCTGATCACTATGCTTCTTTCAGTAGGTCTTCCTTTTCCATCTAACTTTTTTTTTTTTTTTCATTTTAAAGGAGAGAAATACCATAGGAAAAAGTCCTATCCAGCTCTGGAGAAATGTAGTAGTGTGATGACTTTTTAGAAGTGGTTTATGTTTAGAAGGGGTAGGCAGTGCAATTGAGGAATATATCTATTGGTGGAAACCTAGGGATTTGATCAGAGAGCCTGAAAATTGTGCAAAACCTAAAACATAAGGTCTTACTCAGTACAACTTATTTATAAGAAACAAGAAAACAAATAAACATAGTATTTGCAGCAAGTTATAGGAAGAATTAATAACACAAAAATACCAGATGTCTAGTCAGTCACAACTGTTTGCCATAACAGATCTGACCCTCCTCGTGTGGGGAAAAAGGCTTCCTGTGAACATTTCAGCAATTCCCAATGATGATACTTTGAAAACAAATCTATTTGCCTCGCTTGTCCCTTTTTTCTACTGCCTCCTGTAAACGTGATGATGTCTGAAGTGACTGGACAATGTTTAAATATTAAATAATTTCCAATGCAATTAAAAAAATTATTTATAATTAGGATAAGTTAAAGAGTGACATAGACATACTAAGGACTTGGTTTCTTATCAACATATTCATGGAGTCTTAAAAAAAAAGTCCTGTGGTTGCAGAAATATAAACATGTATCTATCTAGCTGTTTAATTTCAGCACCATGGTTGCAAAATAAATACATGCTACAAAAGTTTGCAAATATAAATCCACTTCACTTTTTTTTTTTTTTAAATCTACTGCCAGTAGGAAGTTGACAAGTTAAAATACTTGAGGCAAAAAAATGTTATCAGTAAAACATTGCTACCAAGTAGCTACCATTCTCAGCAAAATTTGTGTGTATGTGTATTTTTTCTGAAGCCAGCAGAGGAAAAATACTTTAAATTCCATTATCAGTTATAAATTCAGATATTTGTAATCTGAAACAATTTCTTCACTGGATTACATGTTTCAGTCCTATTTTTGTTTCACACTCACTGAAGGCAGAGCTGTGTGGAAGTGAGGGCTCCAGCAGGAGAACCTACAATAGTTCATGCCAAAGCAGCCTGGTAGCTTAAAGATAAACTTTTGCAATGGCACGGACAAGTGATAAAGTCTAAATTCCAATTCAGGATTAAAATTTTTATTTTTGTAAATCCTGATGAGCAGTGACTTCTAGTAATTTCTTGGGTGCATTAATTTTCATCCATTAAGTTCCCCAGGTACCTGAAACACCACATGCTATCTGCTGCTCCTTCTAGTCTGTGTAACACAAGCCAGGAGGGGAAGATGAAGGCAGAACTTTAACCCATGATTGCCTGAAGCTATTCAACCCCACTTCCTAAAACAGTAATTTGGCATCTGTCATCTGTCTTGAAGATATTCTGGTTTGCAAAAACCAATGTGACTGACCCCCCAGCAGGGAAGGAGCATGACTCTGCAATGCATGTTTGGAGTGCTCACCCCTCAACAGAAAACTGCGCTGAGCCCTGGGGTCCAATTGTTGCTTAACTCATGACAAACAAATCCCTTTATGAGTATGAGACCTTGAACTTGATGCATTCATCTGGTATGTGCGTGATGTGACCTTCCTGTTTTCTTTCTCTAGTGTTTTTCTACTGTAGTGGTGACAATATCTAAGGCCCTTGGCTGTTCCATCTTGGCTGTTACCAGCCCTTCTATGGTTGACAAGATTTCTCTTTCCATGGTGACAAACTCCAGGAAGCTGCACCATCAAGTTTCAAAAGCAGAAGGTCATACCCATCTTCAAGGCTTGCCTTGCTCGGAACAGAGTTGGACATGACCTGCAGGATCACTTCCAACTTAAATTATTTCATGTTTATTGCACAATTCTCAGCCATGTGTCCCAAGTCAGGCTTGTCATCAGTACAGCTTATTCTCTTATCAGTATTTGTTGCTGATGAAGCAGGATTTCTGGTTGCTGGGCTTACTCTGTCAACAGACTTGTGCCTTCTGAGAAAATCTTTAGTGCACTCTATACTTCTGATGTTGGAAGTTCTTTGCAGTTACCCTTCTTCCAGCCCATGTTGCCTGCTACTGTGGGAGACCAGCAGTGATCCCCTTTAATTTCAGCTTCAAGCAATCCAAACAAAAAACTCTCTTTGATTGCACATCCTGGCTCTTAAAATTTAACAGAACACATTAAAATTGCTTATTTATGGTTTTACATAATCTCCCAGAAGAGAAAGGGTGATTTTTAAGAGAATGTGATGGCAGTATAAAATTTTACATGATGTAAAATAAAATGTCTCCTTCGGATATATCTCCTCCAAATGCAGCCACGTATTATATGATTCTCTGCAAATACATTAAACCAGGAGATAGTTTTTACTGCTGTACTACAGTCCATAGAATCAGAAACTCGCATATGGAAGGGTAATGGTAAGTGTTTTCTGGGAAAAAGCTGGAATAAAAAAACCCCAACACTTTCTTCTTACTATGAGCTTTAGAAAATAAGCATAAAAAATTCCTCTGTCACTTTAGTTAAGAAGTCTAAGATGTCTGAATCTGACAAGATAGAAATAACCCCTTACTACTTCAGTGATCCTCTGCCTCCCGCTTTTGCCCAACCATTATGCAAGGCCTCACGTTGTGGAAATGGCAAGGATTCTCGGGAAATGGAGAAAAATCCCCAAGAAAGAAATGCAGTCACTTTTAAAGTAAAATTATTTAATTAAAAAAATAATTCTAAAATGAACTGCATAAGAGAAATCACAACTCATCATTCTCTACTGCTGTCTGTTTGAAGACTGCCAAATCAAAGCATCATAGCTGCAGCCCAGGGCTATGCTTTGTGTCTTGTACCAACATCTCCTCTGCACTTACTCTTTGGGTGACCCATCTATATTGTGCATGAGTAGGAGCTGGCGGCCAGAATGAAGGATAGTGGTTTGAATGATTTAACCTTCAATGCTGAATAAACTATTCTCATGTATGTAAGAAGTGTTTATATTTTTATACAGAAATGTCAGTCTTTGTTCATAACTTTTCAGTAATCTTCTCTTCCAAGAAATCATTAATCCATTTTAGTGAGAGACTATAATTCTTGCTGTGGTGTTTTATTCGTTCAGTACAACAGAACCAGTAAAATGATTTTTAAAGTGTTTGTGATGTTTAATATTACATTTTATTTGGTATGCTTAGTGCAAGCCTGCTTCTCTTGAATTCACTGTCAGAGTTCACATTGACTTTGATGGAACAGTTTTCAGTTCTAGAAGATTTGACAGAGCTATAGTAAATCATTCAGTGCTTGAAGAAATACTGATATGTTTTTAAATTACTTCCTTCCATGAAATAACTCACAACTTGACACAAGTTAATCCCACAACATATCCCTCACCGCTTCATTTCACTCCCAAATAAATGTGTACATTTCACCATGTTTGGTGGGTGTATTTCTGCTCACAGGAGTGTCTTCTTGGGAAGTAGTTTATTTTTTATATGCTTTCAGTGATCTGAAAGGAATGCACTAGATGATTTGCAAATATATATAGGAGGACCAGGTTTCTCCCCTGAACTTCTGTAAACTCTTTCAAATATTTCTGTTTTCAAACAAAGGAAAAACAATTGTCAAGTGAAAGTATCATTCATATATAAAAATTTCCTTTTTAAAACACTTTAGGTCATCAAGTAGGAACTATGATTTTTGCTGTAATTAAGCAGGGATGATTCTTCCAACTTGTGTGTCTCTTCTTTATTAAGAATTATCCAACTCACTGTAACTAATTTAAGAGGATGATATTTTGATAAAAAGAAAAAAAAAAAAAAGCCCAAATGAATTACTATAATACTGATATCCCAATAATAGAATATCACCTACTACGTCAATAAACCACTTATTTTTGTTCAGCAGTTTGTGCTGCGTATAGCCCTGCCAGTGCTAAAATGTCAGTAGATCATGAAAATTGACTGACTTTAGAGTGCTAATGTGTAGAAAAATAACATCCTGAGACAAATCCTTCTTAAGATTACATGTGAGTGATGGTGGCTTCTGCCAGTGTAGTAATTAGTGTTGCACAGTCATACATACTGCCACGTTTTGCTTAGTTCGTTTTGCTTTCTCAGCTGAGAAAATTAAAAATGCCACTTTAATTTCAGAACTGTGGAGTAAATAACAGGGGACTCAACCCAGGATGTATGTGTCAGTGCACCACATGTTTTCCATAGAAATACAGAATTACAATAATTTTGCAGTGTGAATGTTCAGCATTGAAATCTAATAAAGCAGTAATTTTAAAAAGATTATTAGGAGTTGCTGATGATATTCAAAGTTGTTATTTGGATGCATTTTTTATTTTCTTCCATAGAAAAGGATTGGGAGATGTAAATAAAAAGAAATAAAATCAGAATTATGTTAGACTATTGAATGTACGTGTCTGAGTCTGATCTCAGTGCTAGTGTCAGACTTGGATCTTGTTAATTATAAGTGAGATCACAAAACATCTGGAAAAATCCTGAATGACAAAACCGAGACAGTATAACTTCATAAAATGTAAAAATCTCAAGTGTGATGTTGTCTGGTATACTTATTTTCAGGGAAATTATGCAAAGAACAGATGGAGAAAGTTACAGATGTAGCCTCCTTGGATTTCAAAATAGCTTTTGACAGAGTCCAGTACCATGGCCTGAATGCATAAGCTTAGTCCATATTTCTGTATCTTAATCCATATTGCCAAACAAGGAAAAAACTTGGCTGGAGACAAGGAAAAGTGTATAAAGTGGGTTAAATGATAGTGTCATACACATGCCAACAGAATCCCAGCCAGAAGACTCATTCTTTGTGATCGTGCTCTCGCCAAGAGGCAAGATGATGTGGTAATGTTTCCCTGTCTGTTTTACTCTGCAGGTCACTCCAGAAAGACCCCAGATAAATCCCACTTGTCAGAGCTCCCCCCCTTCCGGGTGACACTCCTGAGGCTGGCATGTGATGCTTTAGCCGTATCAGCAAGTGGCCTGTGGAAGCCCTTTGGAGCCAGGGGCTGCTGCTGAGCCCTGCGGCCAGGATGTGCAGGCGCCCTAGGGAGGTGGGGTGGAGCAGCCAAAGACCCTGCGAGCCTCCAGCATCAGCACATCCACTACGCAATTTCTGAGGCAGGTGAAATCTCTTATTTATACTCTGGCCAGTACAAGAAAGGTTGGTTTGAAGCCGGGACGGTGAGATGAATATGGATTATTTTCATTGTGAAAAAGGAGAAAAAAATCAGTTGTGTGGTAGATTATTTTTTAATAATAAAACATTTCACATGAAATACAGTTCTGTGAGAACATGCTACCCAGAGGGCAGCTCCAATAAAGCACTCTTCTCGGGATCCTGATTTCTCAGGGAGATTGAGGTCACATGAGAGCAGTAACTAATTATAAATTTTCCCACTTACCTCAGGCCTTGCCGACTATGTGCAGTCAGAGCAAGGAAATCTCTCAAACAAGACTGTGTGGAAGGTACAGCTCTCAGGAGCAGAACAGGAATTCTTCATTTGCTTGAGACACTTGGATTTCCTGCCCTGGGCGATTTAATAAAATCAACCTGCAATGTGGTAGTAATTCCATGTCAAGGGATTCACCTAGTGTGTAGCAGTCTCAGAGGGAGGTGAGGACACAGGATTAACAAGTTTAAATATGCTCAAGGGATATTAGCATTTTCTATGGAAAGTAATACTGCTGCTTTTGTGAAATGGAAGAGAAATTGAAGCAGGGCTGGATGATTTTTGCTGGTATTTCTAGTGTTATGTTCCACTACCCAATATGGAAGAAACTTTGTTTTTCATTTCATTTGGTATGAAAGTGGGACTGCCCCTTCAAATGCAGATTTGTTAAGTTCAAGTGGTGCCCACATTGAGACTGAATCAATTATTTTTACTCACATGGAAAAATAGCTTAATCTGTAATCCTAGTCTACTACAGAAGAAACTATTAGGAAACAAACCAATAGAGAGAGGAAAACCTACCTATAGCACTTTATTCAGGACTCTCATTGCCAAACCCTCTTGTAATTTCTGGTTTTCATCTTTCCTCTAGTTTTTCTGCCTCTTTCTTCCCCTTTCTAATTGCTTTGTATTTTCTGTCTCAGTGGTGGGGTTTTATGGTAGAAGTAACAAGATTTTACACTGTTACAATTCTGGTATGCTTTTATTTCACAGTTCCTTCCCCCAGCTGTCCATCTCTATTGCTTATGTTCGGGACTAAGAAATGCTTATCTCCTCCACTGTTTTGTTCATAAGTACTTAGCAGCAAAATCAATGTATAATATCTTTCAGAACAAGAAGTGATGCAAAAATACTGAGTTCCAACAGAATAAATAAACTGAGAACCACTGTCAGTCAAATGCACGTGGCAGAGGACTGAGTATAATGCAGTACACAGTGTTAGTACTGCAAATTCACAGTTGCCATCCTCTCAGCCTTTCTGTTGTGCAAACCAACGAGTAAGGACAGGCATTGTAACTGTCACCTTTTAAAGAAAATTTCTGATTGGAGGGCACATGCTGAACAGAATTAACACTCTGAGGGGACACAAACAGCACCTGTAGCCCCCATCCTCTTACCAGGAGGGTCTGCTTGGCCAAGGAAATCAGACCAGCTCTGCTGCATCTTACCTGCTTTCTCTGCAAGGAACAACAGTGAGAACATGAGGGGAACCTAGGACTGTGTTACTCATTTCATGACTTCTATATGATGTGCTTGCTAAATCATCCCCCTCCAACACCACACCACCCCCCCACCCCAGCCCCACCCCAGTATTAACAAATAACTGCTGCCAGTTCAGAGTGGCTTGATCTGGTGTGGGGATGAGTTATACTTACAGTGAATGATTCTACTGCTACTAAGCAATAATGATTCACATCGCAGTTTTTCATGAGTGCAATGTATCTGTTAGTCCTACTCTAATGCCTCAAGTAAACATGACAGTCCACAACCACATGGCCTGCCTAAGATAATAATAGATGGGTGAGTAGGGTTAAAATAACGATGCTCAGTAATGGCACTTGTGCTGAAGACAGTATGTTCAAGTTGTGCCATCAGGAGGAAAGGAGGGTCTGGGTGACTTCTTCAACTTGCATGAGAGGGACTCATCCTTACTAGTTAGGACTCCATTCCATCTATGGTTATGAGGAAAGTTTCTACTTACCTGGGGAAGATGAATAAGTAGATCCCTCCCTTCCCCACCGCCCCCACCCCCCCCCCCCCCCGATATATTAATTTATGCAAAACTTGTTCACTGTTAGCTAATAATGCTGCATGTGTGAGGCAACATGCCACTATTTAACAAACTATTTAGCAAAACAATGCAGGGGTTGCAGGAAAAAATGTCATAGCGCACAGGCTCCACACTTTCCTGGCTGTTTCTTCATGTGCTATTAAAAATGTACATTTGCAGTTTGAAGCTCTGCCCCTTTGAATCTGCCCAGTTTGTTTGACTGGATAGAACTCAATTTATTTATATTTAACATGTATCCACAAAGGCCTGACAAATATTTACCAAAATCTTTACAGTTAATCTAAATTTATTAATATGTAAACAAGATTCCTGATGCATTAAAGGACTAACCTGACAAATGTCTTCTTGAGACATCATGACAAAACATAAAAGTATCTACTTGGTTTTTTAAAAATATCCCAAGGCTATAAATTAACCCACCAGAAGGCTTTATTGTCTTTCACTCAACAAAGAAATACAGATTCCGCCCTCAGTGTCAAAACTACATGTTGTTATGCCAACATCCAAAGCTTCCAGCCAGCTTCATTTCTCCAGACTGCCTACCTTTCCAATTTACTCAAAACTCTTTGCGTGATAAATATAACTAAATCATTCTAGTTAAAAGTGTTATGGCATTCTAAACAGGGAAAAGCTGGAATTGTGGAGTGGATAGAAAAAGCAAGACAGAATGAAGATTTTTTTAGGCAGCCTTAAGAGAATTTGAAAAATAATGAAAACATTTTTACTGAAAAACAAGCTCTGGTTATCTTTGAAATATTAGGGATGGGCATAAATTGTTATTCAGTCACAATTGAGTAGTACATAATAAGGTTTTGTGTTCACTAGTAAGCTGAAAAAGTTTCATTTATTACGGTTTTTAATGGTCATATAACCTGTTCATTGCATCACTGTAGCACTCACGGTAAAATGCCAAGTGCAGGACGTTCCCTAACTATCCATGCTGTTTTTTCCTTGTGGGATCTTGGGATTCTCAGTAGATGTAGAGTGAGACACAGAGTTTAGAAGGTGCTAGTGAGAATTCTTTTGAATTATTTCATTTTACTAACACCTAGTTCTCTTTTATTTGTATTATATTTTAATAGAAAAAAGTTTGCTGAAATAACCTGAAAGGTGTGATAAAGATTTATGTGAAGTCCAACTTCCTGTTACACTTTAGAAGTCAAAGAGGGCTGAAATACAGTTTATTTTATTTTTCCATTTATTATTTGGTGTGGAAATTCAAGTGCTGTCCTCTGTGTTTATGCCATGCTCTTTTTTTTTCTCCCTTTTTTTTTTTTTTTTTTTTTTTTTTTTTTTAAATCTGCAGAGAAACAGAACTTTTGGTTCTCTTGAATGTTCAGGAATATATTTGGGCACTGAAGCCATGGAGATCTTTTTTTAATGATGATCACCTCAGCTTAATGTCATTATTCTTGGTGAGAAGATAAAGGGATTTGCTTTCAGTTATATGTCAGTAAACCCACTTATGACAGTCTACAGATGTTTAATGGTACGGCAGTAAAAATAGAGAAAGAGGCTCACATGGTTTTCATTTTTTAAATATGATTCAAACTCAGCCACAAAAAGCCCTATGAGCTTTTATAGCTGAAATGCAAAAGCCCCCAGAGAATGTAGGGCTGTACTTTTAAGGCTCCAAAGGCCAGATAACTTCTTTGACATCCAACTTTCATCAAAGTAAGCTACCCTCCTTGTTACCATCACAAACTGTGGCAGTTGTGTGCTACACAGTAAGTATGTTTGGTGAATAGAGCGGTATTTATTTCTCATGCCTTGATGGTAAATCTTTTGAATGTATTTCAGGGCTGTATCTTCATTGCTTAAGTTGTGGTTTCTTGGGAGGAAGAGCCTAGTTTGTGTAACAGCAGTTTATAAAAGTTCAGAGTTCAAATTGTGAAAACCATAAGGAGCTAAAAGAGAATCCCTATCTGGATGTCATTAGCAAAATGCTCTCTGACTGCTGCCAGGAGCGTACATACACCTCAGCCACAGCTGTGCTTTCTAAAGCATTGACTTGTACTTTTTTCATCTGCTTTGAAATAATTTGTTGAAGGCAAGAAATTACTTAATTTGAGCTGGTACAATAAAGATAGGTATGTAGATAGGTATTAATATGCTTTTAAATAGCAATTAAAACAAGGGAAACATGATTAAATCTGCAGAAAGATTCAGTCTTGGATTTGATTCTATTCTCACAGTGATGGAAATAAAAAGCATGTAATGGAAAAAGAAAACCACCCCAAACAATTTAAGGATATGCCAACACTTCATGCTCCGGCGTGCAGTGGAGTGATACCTTATCTAACTTCAAATAATGTAGCAGGAATATCAGAAATAGTGTCAGTGCAGCGTGAACCTTTGCATGTTGTAATGGAATTCAAGTGATGGCCTTGCATTCATTCAGGAAATTGGCTCATGATAAATGCCCATGGTTCAAATAAAGATGAAAGAAATAAGTATACAATCAAATTGGCCAGTTTGGGTCTATATTCTAGTGGAATTAAAATGCTGGAGTTATATGTAATCACACATCATAGTTGTATCATACAAATGATGCTCAGTTGTAAGTAATCTTAATAGTAAATTTAATAATTGCAAGAGAGAGAAGATTTACCTGCAAGTCCTTTTCATGTAATCTAATAGAGACCTCTTGTTAGTATATGTTACATGGGGCAGGAATTTAAATCATGTTCCGAGCTCAAGTGCCTGAAGAAACCTGCCCGTCTTTGGTTATTAGTTTGCTATGGATATGAAACAGTAGTATAATATTGAATGCTCGACCTGGAAGGAAAGAGCAAGCAGAAATACAGATTATAAAATAATGGCAGCCAGGCTTGCTGAGCAGATACATGGATTCTGTCTTGAGATCAGGTGGGAAATGGAACACTGTGGGACAGGTCAGCACAACTGAATGGGGATTCATAGCACCTGAGGCAGATCTCAATATGGGCAGGTAGGGTTATAGTCATTCAAGGTGGTGTCATGAACAGCTGCATGGATCAGGTTCATGCAATGTGATCTCAGTCCTGAAATAACTATGTGGCTTAAGTGTAATGTTCATAATGACCTATCCCATTCCTTTCCTGCTCCTTGTATGGCAGGGGAGGGTAGGTGAGTTGGGCAACAGATGGACCCTTTTATTTTCTAGTGAATTCTGTGTCCTTGAATCCTCCAGAAGGATGTTCATTGTCTATATACATGTTTGCAAAGAGGTGGCAATCTTGCCTATGGGACCATCTGTGAGACTCCATGAGAACTAAAAGTATGACCGGTTACATTTATTGAATTTTGAAACATTAACCTTTTGCTTGAAAAAGTCATGTTGGGTGACTTCCTGAAGGGAATTTTTTGGGAAAAAATTCAACTGAAGCAGTTCAGCTGTCTGTGGAGATGGGACTAGGGAATGATATGTTATTTGGCTCACAGCCGGTGGGAAAAACAGCTAAGGGTTGTTCTGTGGTGCATATGTACATACAGTGTAAACTTTGGCTGCAAAACGAACACTAATTTAGGCATTTTCTAACTCCCAAGTGCTTAACTTTGAAACCTCCTTATCTTTAATGAAGGTTTTTATTAGTTGTATATGTGATAGAGAAGCTTGCTTTCTTACCTTGATAAATATAAAATCCCATCGGAAATAAATTGAGAAGGTGTTCACCAGCCAGAAAGTCTTTCTTTGGGGTGTATCCATTATGAATTCCTTCAGAATTGCAACATATTCCTGCCTTTGATGAAGAGAATGATATATGAAGTCCCCGTGAAAGGGACAGGTTGTGCGAGAAGGCACAAAGGTTTCATGTGGGAAATGAGGTGGTGTAGAGCACATGTTAAAGAGCTGCACACAGATCCTGGTCCTTCGAGTGCTACTTGCAGGAAGCCTGAACTTCCAGACTGGTGTAAAAATACCTTTCTTACAACACTGGAAAATGATAGTAGCTAACAGGAGAGCCTCTATCACTGAGTTGCTCTACGGATGCAGTTACAATGAAGAGGTAAGCTGGTTTGTATCTTTTAGGAGAAAAAAATTTTTAAGTCAAAAGTGCAATTTGTTTTTTGGAAATAAAACTTACTTTTGAGAACAAAAGACTATGAAAACATCATAAAATTTCTAACGTTTTTTCTTGGAGAGGAAATACTTATTAGCTCTTAAAAAGTAACACATTTTCCTGATTCCTCTGTTTCCTACTTCTACAGAATTCAAGTTTAGTTAATTATATGAATACAAAATTTTAAGAATATATAGAAATCTTTAATTTTAGAAACAACAATATGGTTTCAAACTAAAAAACCCCATAACTTTATCTGCTTTCACATAAGATGCTAGTCTTGTAACTGCTAATAAACTAATCCTATCTGTTTAAGTATTTGTAGATGTTCATATTTTTACCACAGAATATATGCTTGCTTGGCATCATACTCCAAATAATAATAACGAATATGCAATGTGAAAACATAACAGCAATATTGAAGTAGTGGAGTCAAATTATTTGCACATTACTTTTCTGCTAGGAGTATGTCTGTACATAAACAGATGTGCACACACACATACGTATGTATAACACAGCATAAAGGTTTTAATTTGTAAGAATCGAAGAAAGCTCCAAACCTTGCACTTCCCTTTATAATTATTAAAATGGCTTGTATATCAAGAGAAGGAACAAATTCTGTGTGCAACAATTAATTATGTGAAAATAGTCTGTGTAAATAAAATACATCTATTCAATATAAAAGTCACACTGGTACTCTTATTGGTGCAGAGGGAAGAATAAACCATTTCTATCCTCTGTAGAAAGGATCATTATTTTCATCATTTTAGCCTGGCATATAATTATCCTCATCTGAAATATTTTATTACGTGGTAACATCATCTTGGAATGTTGTTTTAACTCTGCATGGATTTCAATTTACCTAACTCATCATTTAATTGTGTGCAATATTGACCATCACCTTATTCAGCTATAATTAACAAACCACATGGGAAAATGTGATACTTTCACTTGTTACTGTCACACTAAGTGTTGCCCATAGTGTTGCAAGGCATTGAAGTGTTCTAAGTCAGTTTAAATACACAGGAAAATGTGATCAATTAATTATAGAATGGTTTGGGTTGGAAGGAACCTTAAAGATCATCTAGTTCCCCCTGCCATGCCATGCACTCCGATCTTTATTAATTTTGTTATTGCTATTTCTAAATGAAGTTGTTTGTTTCCCATTTTGCTGTTTACTATCAAAAAAAAGAACCTTAAAATGCTGCAACTGAAAACACCATGCATTTGTCTTATTGGAATTTTGATTCATTTTGAATCATTGCATGTAATTGTGTCATTCTTTCAGATAAACGTTCTTTTACAGATAAGCCCATATACAAATAACTTGCACTAGCAGCTGTGTTTGAAGGTGTGTTGCCTATTTTTGACATAGGAGGGATCACGATTTCAGCTGTTTTTTTCTGAAAAAGATTTTATTAAAATTATTGCTTTTTTCTTTTTTTTTCTTTCTGAATCAATATTTTCTGATTTGATAGATTTCTAGCTACCTCTAATCAGATGGCATTGGTTTGCCATTAAAGTTGTGAGAGGTGACTTCAGACAATGGGACCAACAATCAGGGCACAGTCTGCTGCAAGATCCTGAAGGACCTTGAAGGGAGTTCACCTGCTGTCACGTCCCGCTAAGGTCAGAGCTTGTACTCAGCCCATCCCTCCTTTAAGCACAGGTGCTTTCCACAGCAGGAAGAAGAGAAAAGGGACTTTTCTTTTGCCAGGCCACTCTTTGGAAGATCGATACTCCCATCTTTATCCAGACTTTTGAGCAAAGATACTCTTCTAAAATGCAGTGGGAGAAAAGATGGACCTGCCTTCAAGCTAGGCAATATTTAGTATGTTAGACTGTAATTGTTAAATTGTTGAGAGCTTTCTTTCAGATATGGAGGAACTAGAACTGATTCTGTGCTTTGTTTGAGAGGTTCCCAACTTTATTCCTCCACCTTCCTGAAGAGCACCAATATCACCAGGAAAAATGTCTGGGACTGGTCAGACAGAGAAGGGCATGAAGATGGGTTTCCCTCCCCTTAGGTGAAGGCTGCACTGTGGAGGTTTTTTATGTAAAGGGATGTGGGATAAGTGAAGAAGAAACTCTTCCTTCAAGTTGTATCAAGATACTTGCATGGTGTTTGATCCTGTACCTCTGTATTGAGCATACTATAAAGCTACATAGGGGATCAGAGAGGGACATGGGTAGAAAAATGCCTGAGCTTTGAAACATGATCAGCTTCATCCATCAGCTGGAGGCCAAAGAGATCTTTCTGCCAAAGCTGAGATGCTTCTGAGTGTCCTTGTGAAGTGAAGGGTTTTTCAGTATTGCGACACGATTTGTATGACTGAAATCCATTTTTGGATCTCTGTGTAGTCTTTCAGGAGACTCCTGAAAGTCTTTGCCCCCCTTTAAGGGCAAATATGACAATTTCTGAGAGTAGACAGGTGCAATTCTTGGCCAGGATTGCACCATGTTGAGCAACAGAAAGCAGAGGTGTATAAAACTACTGGCAAAACCCACTCTATTTCCTATCTGTGCCATTAAGTTCATGGGCCTTACTGATGCTACACAGGCCAGTATTCAGTCTCTGCCCATGGGGCACAGTAAAATGCTTCTCAAAATTATGCAGGTACTCTGCAGAGAGCCTATATGCTGGGTTCCCTTCCTGTCCTGCTCCAGTAAAACGATCCCTGCTCCCATACTGTTTACCCTGCAGAGAAGAGCTTTACACCTAAGTTGCTGTTCTTCTTTCCCTCTCTATGTACCTGGGGCTTTTGGGACTTGGTGTATAATCAAGATCACCAGACAGGACACTTTGCATCAGACACTTTTGCTTATGTGATGGGCGATGTAAGTTTTATTAGTGTTACACTGAAAAATGTATTACAAAGTACATTCTTGAAATGTACTTCATGTTGTGACTGAAATTGGTTTATGCTCATAAAGGTATAGAATTATTAATGATTTTCAATAGTACTTTTATTAGAGTTTCTAAAATTATTAGGCTCTATCAGTTATTTAGGGGATTTAGTCAGATTTATTAACACATTTTAAAGTTCTGGCTGAGTGAGAAAGTGGGGATGGAATTCCTATGAGCTAGACATTAACTGAGCTGTTTTAGTAATGGACTTGTCATACTAATAATTACTTTTCTTTCATCAATGTCAGATCTTTGTTTATGAAATCTAAATGATTTTGTCTAAAGACGTGATGAAGCACAGAAAAAAATTACTTAGTGCATACATTTATGAGAGATGATGTCTGATAGTTTGTTACTATATATTTGTTACAGCTTTCATCCACTAATGGCTTACACTATTTTCCCTTTCAAATTCCATATCACAGGACTATCATAAGTGGATTATCTCCTTAGATTTATTTGACCTAGATGGCAATAATTCTGCTACGTTTGTTTGCTCTGGGCTTTTGTCTTTTGTGTTCTTTTGTTGTTTTGTATTTCAGCTTCCAGAAGATTGTACAGATGAAAAAACCCCAACCCAAACCCCAAAACAATTAAGTGTAATTTTCTTTCCCATCTGCATTTACAATCCCAGCAGGAAGAAGTTCATAGCTGAACAGATGGAGTCAGTACAAGCTAATCACTACATCTGTTAGATTTTGAAATTATGACAGGGTGCTTAAAACCCTGTACAAGGAAGACACAAAGGCTCATGAAGCCAGAGCCCAATGGATAACTGGAGAGAGGGGGTAGAAACTTGTTACCCGTGAAGAAAGATGGAATCACAAATTGCTGCTCTTGTGGGACCATCAGTTCATCTTGTTCATTTTGCTTCAGTGGTAAAATTCCTCATGTGGAGAGGAGCAGCTGAAGTCTGCCCAGGTGATGCCAGGAACAGCTGGAGACGTGCTCTGTGTCTCAGATATCTAAAAAGAGAAAATCAGCTGCTTTTTCTGAAGTCCTGAAATGGTCTAGAGCAGAACGAGAAAACAAGCTGTTGGTCATACTTTCCATCTCATCCACAGGTTTAATATGTAAAACAGGAAAATCCCTCTTTGAGGAATTATCCTCAAGTATGCCTTAAGAACCTCATAATTTTTAGGATGACTGAAAAGTTCTGAATTAAATAAAACCAACCAACCACATGTTTATGTAAAACAAAACAGAAAAAAATATTTAGGCCTGGTTAATGATCAAGAATATTTTACTGGACACTGTATCAACAAATCAAATGAAGGAAGGTTTGGAAACTTGACATAATATGTAAACAGAGCTGAACCAGGGCAGCTGTAAGGAAATACTTTCTTCCTTTTTGAAATAGAATGGGAAAATCCAACGTGAAATTTCTTTGACCTAATTTAATTTTATTTTGGGATTATTTTGCATAGTCTGGAAACTATGTATCCAATATAATGTTGTCTTTGTGTAGTATCTGTATAATAATATTCCTGACAAATGCAAAATAGGTAGGGTGTGGGTAGTCATGTAATACCTAAAACTTTGCTGACTGTATACCCCTTCGAGTTTGACATTTTAGAGAATAATTCCTGTCACAAATATTATTGAGCAAATCTGACTGGGAAATGTCAAATGCCTTTCCTTATTTTTGTTTCTGTCTCTAATTTCTTGAATGTGTATGTTCTCTGTGGTATGTGAAGTACAGGTGTGTTGGTCCAAAAGCAAGGCATTTGGAAATGCTCTGCAGCTGAATTTCAATGTAATCTCTATAATAATTTGTGAAATAAAGTATAAAAGTTCCTATTTGAAACATATTCAGGCATCACCTAATAATTGCACATGCAACAGCACATGAAAATTTTATCATCTGGGAGATACATGCTTGATTTTGTTCACAGACTAGGTGGTTCACATTTTTAAGAATGAGTTTAGAGGTCAAGGAACATATTAGTAGGTGTAAGAAAATATTGGGCCACTGTGGTCCATTACACTGTACCTGTAATGCTGTACAAATAGCTTTTCATTTCCTAGCTTATTATGTATCTATAAATGAGCAACTTCAATTGTTGATGTTCTTAAAAGAAACAGTTTTATCATGGGTTTTTAACATAAGATTGTAAAGGAGGAGAAGAGGGAGAAAAAGTTTGATTTTTTTACTAGCAAAGAAAAAACAATAAAAACTGTGATTAAAATTAATTTCTACCTTAAACCCAATACCTTCTAATGATCAAGTTTCACATATAGTAGGTTTAATTCACTTAAGGACAATGAAGAACCAGAATGAAAGGTAAACATGAAACAAAGCAAAGGATTATGATCTCCATGGATTCCTGTATAATTCATGTGGTAAGGGGTCTAACATTTGTGCATATTGGCAATAGGAGTTAAGAAAGACCATGTACTATTAATGACTTTCAACATTTTTTTTCCTCTTTTAAGGATAGCAAGGTCCATAAGTAGGTGAGATGTGTGACTTGTTTGTAAGGCCAATAGTTCACCACAAGCAAAGACATCAAATTTTCTAGCTTGAAGAATATGAAACAAATGCCAAAATATTTTACTTGGAGCTCCCAAGCATACTTTTACCCTCCTAAACAATTTCTGAATTTAAAGAAGCTCCATGGCATTCAAAAGAATAGTTTCAGACCTCTGTTTCTTTTTTTCAAGTGGTATTCATTTTCCTTGCAGATGTTATGACTAAAAATTCTTCATAGAAGTAAATGTTTTAAAAATTTAGTTTATTTTCCTCTCTTGCACCTTTTCTAATGAGTAATGCTGGTAAATGGTGTTCAGTAGAAACTCGCAAACAGTATGCACTTGCACTGGTTTTGTGCTTTTGCCCGTATGCATGTTTTCCCACCATAGCCAGCCCCGCAGCTCCTCACCAACAGTTCTTTAAAGGAGTGATTCCTCACATTTTTGTTTTCTAGGTATGCATAAGGCTAGCAACAGTTAAAGGCACAATTTCAATTTCTTACAAGCGCTCCATTACCTAAATTACCAGTTAATGTACTGTTATGGTCTATGATGCCTTGCCTTGTGGGAGGAACTGTGATGTTCCTAAAACAGCCTCAGAGCTGTCAGGAGAAGATAAATCCCCTAGTTCTTCTGCTCAGTTGTTTAAGTATGCGGTATGTTTCTTCTCATTTGAGATCACCACCTCCAAATCAGTATTCATTCCTTCCTTCTTTCTCAGTTCTGGGAATAAAACTAGTTTTGATCTGCTCATGTCTATCTGGACCTTATGCTACCATCTGCATTGACAGTGTTTGCTAGAGTATATCCAGCACGGTATTATCAGCTTAAAGTGCAGACCCCCATTATTTAGACTTTATTGTTGCGTTCCTTTTCCTCTGTATTTGCATTTTCTCAGTAATGTGACCAGACTTCTCAAACAGTGTACTCCTGTTTTTTCAGTTAAATAAGACTTTAGCCAATGATATTGTTTGTTTTAGAACAAAGTTTTGTAGTTTTTTACAGTTTGTAAAGCTGTGTGCTTTAGCACGTTAATAAAGATGGTTCATCTAATTCTGTCAGAGAGCTGGAGTAACACATGTCTCAAATCATACTTTCCTGAAAACTGCTTAAATCCATGTTGCTACATGATGGTGTGCTATCAGATCTGGAAAGTACTTCATTATAGTGTCTTCTAGGTTTGAATCTGTTTTTAATTGAGGCTTTAAAGTGTTTTGAAAAACCATCTGCTAGAACGCATCAGTGGACAACTTAATTGTTTATATTTATTGTGCAGGAAAAATATTATGAATTCCATAAAACCAGAGGTGGTAGAAATGGGCAAAGGTCAGCCATGATATGAAAACTTTTTGGCACTTTGAAATATTCCTTTGGCTTGGGCATTTGAGTCCACTTACAGTGAAGCCAAGAATGTATGCTTTTAAATTTAAATGTTGTACTGCCTTTCAGATGTAGTCCATTTATCTTCTGCTGTAATATTTGCCAGTTCTCTGAAAAATTCCTTGGAGTTACTGTTACTCTTTTTATCCTTTGTGTTTACGCTGTGAAAACTCTGTTGATATTCCCAAATTCTTGCAAAGTGATAGAATCTTTTGAAGTTTTTGCATCTTTCCCCAAATACAGGGGTTTGTTTAGTGATATTTTACCCTTCTGTTTTGTTTTGCAGTCTTGAAGATTGAAGTGCACATTTCTGTCTTTATCTCCCACATTATTTTGAATTTTTCCTTGTCCTTGGTGTCAGGATAACATTCAGCCTTCAAATTTGACTACCTTTTGCTTGCCAACATGTAATTCCTAAGTTTTCTAGTCCTTCTGAATGTTCTATTGTAGATCTGAACTGTAACACAGCCTGAAAGAGCTCAGCTCCACAGAGACTAATTCTTTACTTTTAAAATAGTCACAGACTCTACTCCCTTTTTATACTTTGTTTAAATGTCTCTTGTCATTTTTAGTGTGGTATATGTCATATGTCAGTATATAGTACTGTAGTTATTTCTCTGTCTAACCAGACCAAGGCCTACTGAAAACTATTTCAGAACTAGCAATATCCAGAAATAAAACTACCTTCTGCTTGTCTTCCTTCTCGCTCACTCCCATTGCTTGCTGATACAATCTTTGCTTTTGCTGTCCCCTTATTTCCTTGTATGTTAGTGCTGCTGGGACTTTTTTTAAAAAGAAAAGTCTTAGCTTGCTTTTGCCTACTGTGATATGTTTTTCCATAGTTTCACACAGGTCTGATGGAGGTTTGTTTCAAAGGGTCTTTAAGTTCCTGTATCACTTGAGCAACAGCATCTTCTTCATAACCAGTCCCAGCTGTCTCATGCCACTTTCTCTTATCAGTCTTTATTTAGTAAGTTCTCTGAACAGAGAAGTTGAACATCTGGCTCATCCCTTCAGCAAGATGACATGTCATTCTCAAATCTACTGAATGGTGCCTGATGTAGAGACAGTCTCTTGATTATATTAATTTGCCAGTATTTATCTAAATAAATTATAATGGTCATTCTGCAGGAAAAGCTAGTTCTCAATTCCCTTCTTACTGAAGCTATATGTAAAAGAATTAAATAAAATATTGTATTCTAGTTGCAATCTCTGATAACAAATGCATACTGTATGGCAATCCAATCAGATGGATCACAAGCTGTCCTTTATGAATAAATATGCAGTTTAAACTGTGAGAAACTAGGTAATGCTCTTTTGACATGTTTGCTCAGGTCATAACAAGATGAGATCCAATTGCCTGGTGGTCTAGCAGGGACAGAAGGTGGAGTTTAGTCCTATCTCTGTTTCCAAATCACTGTGCCATCTAAGAAGTGAACTTACAACTTCCCTTTCACTTCATTGAACTCCTGCGGCTCCATGAATGATAAGCCATTATTATTGCTTTCTCAGACTTCTGCTGCTTTCTTCTTCTGCTTTGTTTTCTGCCAGTGATTTTGATTTTGTTCAGTGTGCAGAGGAGATGGGGTTACATGGGTTGACAGATGGGGAGAGAAGTTGGCCTTTAAGATACAAATTTATACCAACCTTGACGTCTGTGAGTGCTTCATGCCAAAAAGAGAAAACATTCACACTGAGCAAGCCATCCTCAGCACAAGTAATTTGCTGTTGAGAAAAGGCGTATAATAGAACTAGAGGAGGTTGTCAGACACATCTGTGAAAGTGTTTACATGACAAAATAAATTAGTAAAACCATAACAAGGCAAGCCCAACAGGAAATTACTGAGTCTGTATTTACTTCTTGTCTCCTTCTGAGGTTAGAGGAGAAAGGTGGCCTCTAACAGCAATAGCAATGGCACAGAACTCAAATTACAAATTTGTGCCATATGTTTTCTAATGCATGAATATAACACTAACACGTTTGGGTGTGGAGCTTTTACTGCTTAATGAAAGGCTGTCAGGGAGATCATCAGGTTTCTAACAAAATTGAATCACAAGGGTGTGATCAACAAATTGATGAGCAGAACGCAGGTGTTTGGAACAATTGCCCTTTGCTTGCTTTGTTATGGTGATAGAACTTATATTTTGTGCAAGCACTTTCATAGATCTCTCCTGAGAGCTTTTCTATGCCAGTAGTTCCACTGTGTGCCTTTTCTCAAAAGCAAATTTCATGTGTTTGGTGTGGCTGGTTCAGTAAGCATATTTGCTCCTCTTTGTAAACTGAAACTAGCTAATACTTCTTCCAATCAGCTGTGAACATGCTGTCCTCCTTCTTCCTCTCCACAGCTAGCATCTCTCTCATTTATGCTAGGGACCAGAATGAAATGAAGCTTCAGTAATAAAATCATCAAGACAAACAATTTTTTTCTCTCCATTTAATTTTATCTCCTCTCTTATTCTCTCCTTTGTCCTCTTTCATATTGTATCTCTCTCACCTCTTCCTTGCTTCATTTTCTTAGGTGTTACAGTAGAAGGTATGAAGACATTGTCCTTCAGGACCAAAGGATAGCCACAGAAGAAGGAAGAAAAAGATGCTATAACTTTTATATATAAAAAAAAAATTTAATTTTTCACTTTTTTAATTCTCTTCCTCAGGATCAGAGCAGGAGAAAAGAAAATTAATATATATATTACATAGATACAGAAGATAAAGTGGTCTTTCAGTAGTTTGATACCAGATGTTTGTGTTTAATACATATACTCACTGGTCAGATACTGACTTCCTCATTGTAATGGTGTGAGCTTGATGGTCAGTTCTCACTCTCACTCTGCTCTGATCCAGGTTCATGCATTTCCCTGGGTATTAATGCACACTCTGGATCTTAGTGTTCACAACAGTTACTTTTTACTTTAGTGGTATGCAGCTTTCACTTCATGTTATTTTGGAATAATTCCTATGCATTATGTTTTATAATTAATAATATATTGACTATAATTAATTAGTTATTGCTGTATTTGTTATTTCTAATAGACATGATAGATAGTTACAGTGTTTATGGTAATTCTGTAACAGATAATATGGGGCAATATGGTGCTGTGCTGAAATAATGTCCTGAAACAATGAAAACACCTGCTTCCTTCTAATTATTAAAAAAGCATGAGTAATTTTGGTTTTTAATCTTTGATTTCAATGCTCTGGCCTGGCAGTGATTCAATATGTTATAGCAGATGCTTCTAAAATGTATGAAAGTTGCTTCAGAATGTCTCCAAGAACATAGAGTGATCTTTTCTTTTTGCTATGAATTAACAGGAATTGGAAGAAATTCAGGATTACATAGACAAAAAAATTGTTTGGACAAAATTTCCAGGACTGCTGTCGGTCTACTTGAACTGCCCGTAAGATAAGTAGGCAGCAAACACAAAAAACAGTCTAGGGCATTCTGGTGTCTAACTGTTGTAGTAATGAAAAATAGAGTAAAATATGAGAAGGAACTTATTAATTGGCGAGAATCAGAGGGCATCAAAGGACCCAGTATAAATATAATTGTGTATTTTCACCTTGCCAGCTAGTTCTGTCCTTACCAAGTATGAGTTGAGGCAGGGGGAAGGACTAGAGAAGAGAAGAAAGTCGTGTCAAGGCTGTGGTGGGAGGGCAAAGATCAAGAGGTGCTCTGGCTTCTGTGGTGGCTGTGCTGACTGATGTGGGGAGGTGGACAAAGCAAAAGCATTAGAAGGAAGCACAGCATTTATTTGGAATTGAAAAATGACTCTTCCTGGCCCTGGCTACTGTACCTTAATTTGAATATCTCTTGCTTACTTAGAATTGAAGGAATAGCCTATTTCTCACACACAAATCCCTGTACATATAATCTCAAGATGAATAGAAATTAAATGATATCTCTTGTTCCTTGGTCTCTGACAAACTATATCTTAACACCATGAGTCATATGTGATGCCCACTTAAAAACAGCAAGTAATGAATTGTTTCAGAAAGGACATTCAGTGGGAGGATACAATTTTTCACTTTTTATACTCTCTTCCTCAGGATCAGGGCAGGACAGAAAATTAGTAGTTCTAAATAATTTTGGGGGAAAAAAAGCTATCAATTTATTAACAAAATAACAGTTTCTGTAGCTGACAGTTTTCTTCTATTACATGTTGGGAAGCAAATTCCTGTATCTTTGCAAAACATTGATTTGAGATCATTTATGCAGGAGGAACATTTCAAAATAATAGAGTTTTAAGAATGATTCAAAGGACTCTAAAGAAACTAGACTCATTGAATTCTATGCTTTATTACTGGCTTGAGAAATGGAAGATAGGATTTATTATGGCTGGAGACGCCTACACTCTGTCAATGAATTGAGATAACAAGGTTCACACATCTCATCTCTGAAAGAACTAACTAGATGCAGATTAAATTAGGCTTCCTGGTACTTCACACTGTATTTGTGAAGCCTGTGTTATACAGCCTTACATACATGCTTTAAATGTCTGTAAGAAAACACTTTTTTTGTATTATTCATTGACTGGAAATTCATCTCACAGAAGTGATCCATTAGCAATCTATCCATTAGGATAAACCAATTTAACACATCAAAACCTAACGAGCAAGAAGACCAAACCAATTATTCTGTCATTAATTAATAAGGTTTAGACTAAGAGGTGATAAGTGCTTTTCACCTGCTTATTACAAAGCCCTTTGCAAGTCGGCATCCCTGGTCCACAGAGAGAGGCTAATGTGCTGAAGGTCAGTAATAGTAAATGGGAAATAGGATATGGTTCTACTGGGGCCCAGTCCTGTGCCCTGTGCAGAAATAGCCCAGTTACACTGAGATGGCTGACCTTTTCTGGAAACGTTATGGAAACTAATGTCATGTATTGCTGCTGAAAAACATTTTGACTTAATAAAAAAATTCCATTTTGAAATATTTTTTTACAATCAATAATGTTTTGTTTCCAATTACTGTAAAATTACTCCTCAGCCTTCGTCAGAATATTGAGCAGTGGAAAAATGATCTTTCATTTATTTCAGAATAGTTTCAAGATGTCATGAGTTGACATGGGAAACCCAGATGTTTTTAATTCTGAAAATGGAGAAATAGATTTTGAACAGGAAAGCTATCTTGTTTGATGTGCATCCTCAGGAAGGAGGATAACAGAACATTCCCCAGTTCTCTGCTATGCTGTCATTTATATAAAAAGATGGAGTGGAAATGGTCTCTGGACATCTGTGCAGAGCCTTAGGAAGATCTTGAAGGAATCAAAACAAAACCACTAACTTCCACAACCCTTGCACCTTCATCAGCTATTAAATTCCCTATCAAACCCCTCAGAGTAAATCTGATAATTTGTATTTCTCTTATTGTTTCTTAAATACACATAAGGGGAACTAAAAACACAGCTTATCAAAACATGATCTCAAAAATTAATGCAATAGAGTCAGGAAATGCTAACTTTAATTTCTGCAATAATATCTTTTTTAAAAAATTTTTTTTTACCCAACTGTGTGTGCTATGACATACCTGCATGGCATGCTTAGCAAGCAACATGGTAGGATTTTCACACAAGTGTGGAGCAGAGCACTAAACCTTCAGTTTTGGTGGTAGCTGATGTAACGGTCCATGCAGAATCTGAAGCAGAGAACTTCCTTGGAGGACAGGCTGTGTATTGCAACATCTCTCAGTTCTGAAGTCAGCGTAAGCCACTGTGGAATGCGGGACACAGAGCTCTCCCCTGCTCTGATGTGACTGTTCCTCCAAAAAATACCTGTTTATGAAGGAATTACATTGTTTTTTTCTGACTACTTAATTCAAACAAGGTATGTGACATTTCATAAATTTGAGTGGGAATCTGCTGTTTATAAACATAGTTGAATGCATGTGTAATTTTTAAGGAAAGACTGTTAAAATAATCTCACTTATGAGTCACACACTATGGACAGGCACAGATATCTTCTCTCCTGCTCTCTTGGTGACTTCTTTATATATTCTGTTCAGTAACTGGGCCTAACAAACTTTTCAGTGAGTTGACTCCTCTCTTGTACTTCACACAGAGCAGCAGTCTGTAAGTACAGATTCAGCTATAGGTAAGGCCAAAGACTGTGCCTACAGATTCTGTCTCTCTCCTTATTTGTGTAAAGTCCCTTAGGAGTAAGGTGGAAAAAATAATCAGTATGGTACTGGGATTGCCTGTTATACTGCTGAAGGGCTTGGAATGCTCCCTGCAATGGAATCAGGGAAATGCCATAGTTCATAGGTTGTGTTCAGGAGCTGATAGCAAGATGTAGCAAAATGTGTAAGGACCAAGAGTAAGCAAATGTATTGCCATGGACTCTGACCTTAGGATCCTGATGGAATGGGTTTGATCTGTATTGGCTGTGGGGACATGCTCTCTTTTGGGTGATGTTATCACCAAACTTGATATTATGTATGGCATATGTAATTTTCTTGCTTTCTAACATCTGAACGTCTAGAGAACTCATAAGCCAGTGCAGTCTCTTTTGTTACTTGGGTAGGGAATTCCCTTTTAACCTGAAAATGTTTTTATAAACCTGCTTGAAGTGCATGATTAAAAGTGGTGGCATTGTAGTATCAAATGATCATTTCATTTCATAGTGATGTTTTTATCCTTAGTCAAGAGAAGGCCCTTTAGATTTTCTTCAGTGTTCTGTTTTTTCATTCTGAAGGCCTCTAGAGTCATGTTAAAGTCATAATGGATGACTGTAACTTTCTATATTTAAGCAGGTATAAGGACTTATTTATATTCACTGGGCAGATAGTTGATGTGACTTGAGATGTCACTGTTCCTCACTCCAAGTGAACAAACAGAGAATGTGTCTGAGCTCTGGACTACAATCTGGTATCCAAGTTCAAATCCAAGTTTATCAGGAGTTTCAGCTAGTAGGGTGTGAGTGGGAGTGAAGGGAGAGAGGGATTTGTTTGGCTCACTCTGAAGTCAGGGGTGCATGTAAAGGGGCTGCAGAAGTGGGGAGCACCTAGATTCCTCACACAGGTGAGTATGGATCTGCTGTGAGACTCTGTCCTCCCTTGTGGGGAAAATCCAAGGCACAAATCTTGTCCTTGTTTCTGTGTGTTTCTTTTTCCATTTCAGTCACGGTTGTTACTGTAACCAAAAGTCAAAGTCAAGGAGTTTCTCTTTCTCCCTTTTGGTTGTGATTGCTACTTCACAGTAGGTATAGCTGAAGCTTTTACTGTTTCTGGTTCTGAGGTACTTCAGTGGTGGTTTTCTGGAGCTTGAGAGAGCAAGGTGCTGCTGACATCTCTTCTGGACTTTGTTTTGGCAGTGCTATGTGATTAGCTTCTAAACTTAGCTGTGAGCATTTCCAAACCACAGGATGTTTCAAACAGTTATTGACTGTATTAATCATCTGCTTTCTTTGATTGCAATAATAGTGTTACTATGAATCCTTATTGCTGTATCTATTTATTTACAATAAATTGTAAGTAATAGTTTTTTTGGTTTGTTGGTTTTGGTTTTTTTTTCATGGCCAGTGTTATTTGGTTGTGTATTTGGTTGTGTTACTTTGGAATTGTGCTGTTAGTCTTTCCAGAATAGTAATTTATCTTAAAGAACATTTCAGGTGAGGTCATCTGTTACATTTTTCTGACTTTCTAGTTTCTTATTTACTGGTTTATTTCATGTGTTGATGTTCATTCTGTTCCAAATGGCTTTTTACCCGGAAGTGCCAGTCTAACAATGACTCTGACTGTTCTTAGGCTCAGGCTGATACTTCAGAAATGTAGTACAGCACAGGAAAATAATGAGGTCAAGAAACATTCATGTTTATTGTCGTTCAGTGACTGTAGTTTACATCTAATACAAGTTAGACTCTTTTCTTTGGCCTGTCCTTCAATGTGAGTTCACAAGATCAATGTATTCTTTTTTTCCTCTTTCTCAAACACTGGTGATGTATGTCTAATAGATGGTAAGCTTTGGCCTTGCAAGTGGCATGAGTCCTGTTCATAATCCCATTCCCTCCTACTGTGGCTGAGCCAAAAGCTTTTGCAGGAAGGAGTGGTGATAAAAGTGTTGTTAGTTCAAATATATTGGGAGCTGTGACTTTGAATATACTAACATGCCCTGGGAAAGACTTATTTCTCAGAAAACAGAAAAAATGAGGGTGTTGGAGTTAAAACTCTTGTGTTCTCTTGTTTGACCAAGCTAATAGAGAGGTAAAAGAGCTGTGTTCAAAGGACATGCCTTTGAAAGATATTTGTAATATTCTCTTCACTGGTACAACCATAGTGCTTTCCCAGGTGCAAGTCAAATGGTAGAGAAGAAGATGGTTCAGACAGTTGGTGCAGTGCTATCTCTAGCTTTTCACCTTTTTCATCTCAATGTCCTCTTGCCTTGTACTGTACAAGCAAACTCATCTGCTGCCCTTAGTCTTGCTAGGGATCAAAAGTCTGAAAATATTTCTCAACAATAAACATCCATCACAGTGTTCAGGAGACTGTGCATATAGCTGCAAATGAAATAAAATTTTGAAGGCTGAATCCAGCTTTCATACATCTCAAGTGTTTTAACCTTTGCTTCTCTTGCCTTGGTAACTGGATTCTGCATCAGGATCAGTGTCTGAACATCAAATCTCAGTGACACAGAATGGAGCATGGAAAAAGTAACCAATTTAAACCTTCTAATGAGACAAGAAACTACTTTGACACAAAAGAGCAAAAGTAGCTCGCCAGAAAAGAAAGGTGAAAGTAAAGTTCTTCCCTCTTTCATCTTATTTTCTCAGTTCAAGGTTTTTTGTTCCAGAAGAGCTGGATTTCTATAGAAAAATCCAATTTTCAGCCTGTCTCTGTAATCAGAACTTCCACAATACAATTTAGTTTCCCAATTAACTGCCAATTGTTTTCTTTCAGTTCACATCCAAGTTTTCAATAGATTTTTTTTTTTTAATAAGTAAAAATTCTCACTGGCAATCCCTGAAAAAATGTTTCTTTTATACTGACAGGTAAAGTTATCCTTAATTATGTGCTTTAGAGCTCAATATTTCATGCCAGTAACCATTTTAATGTTTTCTGTTTTGAGGCTTGCAGGTGTTGCCCTGTGAAGAAGTGCATTTTATGGTATTGCTGTTTGTTGTACTTGATGGTGAAAGTTCCAAGTCTGACACATTTGAACCAGAAGTTTCCATGCACTTTCCTTACCATTCCCTTGTAAGCTTTGAATTTTCAGTTCAGACCTTGAATTGTTGCACACATCCTAGTGCTCAGCTAAGAGTGAGAGGTATTTAGTTTGTCCTGGTGCTTTCAACTCCACCTGAGTTCAAAGTGTTTGTGACATACCCTTTAGAAGTTTTGCTGTTTGATTAAAACAAAAAAAGAAAAAAGAATAAGAAGTTAACTCATTCTGATGATCTGAGCAGTCCTTTTCCCCATATCTGTGGAAAGGGAAAAAGTAGCACATTTAAACCGTTTTTTTAAAATGCTGGAGAAGGAAGGGGATTTATGTCTATAAAGCCTGTGCTATCATGTGCCTTGAAAGGCTCACTTGACCATTTTAAGTAACTCTTGAGTAACTCTTCAACAAAATATTCTTCAGCTGTTATTTCTGTCTCTTCACTTCAGAATCTTGTTTCTAGCAATATTATTCAACAATTCTGTTGTAGTTACTGTGAAAACCTCTTATGTTCTGCTTCGCAGTTTTTCATTTTACCTACTGATTTTTTTTCCAGGAAATCACAGAATAATTTAAGTAGGAAGAGACCTCAAGAGTTCATTTGATACAAACCACCAGTCTAAGTAGGTCTAGCTTTAGATCAGATTGCTTAGGACCTTACACGGTCAAATCTGATTATCGTCAAGGATGGAAATTTTAAAGTCAGTGTTTGATTTCTGTGGTGCAGGACTTGGGCCTAATATATTTTAGCCTAAACACTTTAATACTCAACATTCAGATAGTCACCGAAGTTGGGATTTCTGTGATGAATCTGTGGCTTAGGACAGCCCTCAGAAAACAACTGGGTTTTCATAGCTGTGTAACCTCAAATGGCATGATGAGAAAGTAGTACTCAGGACTCAAACAAGGGATGTTTTCCTGTAAAGGAATAATCAGTATTGAATCAGTTAATCACTAATGAATAGTTTACCAGTGCTGCTGCTGTGTAGTCCACTAATACCAGATTATTGTGAAAAGCCAATTTTGAAGTACTTCTCAATACAACCATACATTCTCTTTAATGTGTGAACTTTAGTGACTTCAGTTTCAAAGGGATCTTGTTATAACTTTGATTCATTGAAGAACATTCTAATATCTCTGTCTTTTTCACTGGCAGAAATTAACCTCATAAATAAGGTTAAATGGACTGAATAGTAGGACACTGCCATATAATACTTTAAAAATAAAATCCACTAGGATATGGTTTTTTTTCTTTTTCTGAATAATATATACTGTTAGTGCACATGTCTGTAAAGATTTCAGTGCAGTTAATTTACTTCCTGAAAAAAAGAGTCTAGCCCAGCTGAACAATCTATTCAGAGCTTATTTCTGCTGGCTAAATTTACACATCTAAAATTGCTTTGACACGCATTTTAGCTGTGTAAGTACTTGTGTATATGAAAACTGTGTATAGCATATTTGGATTAAATATGCCTATTTCTACTAAATTACTGCAGATTTGCATTAATGCATACAGTTCTCCTAAAATAAGCTATGATAATACACCTCTTATAGAAGAACTAAGGCAAATGATTATACCTTATACCTAAATGATTATACCTTGATACACTGCTTCTGTGTTGCCATAAAGGAAAAGATGACAGAACAACTTCAAACACAGAACTTAATTTTTAAAAAATGTTAAAAATATATTTTTTTTGTGATATCTCTTCTTTCAAACTCACAGGATATATCTGAGGAAAAATAAAAGATGTGAATTTCAAAGGTAAAACACATACATTTTATTTTCTTATATCTGTTTTGGAGTTCCTTGTTTTTAGATGCTCTTTTTAGCAGTGGGCAGGGTTCTGTGAAAACAATCTTCTTTCTCCACACTTTTTGTCCTGGGAGGCCTTTACATCATCAGGGTGCAGTGAGGAATGGGACTCAGAATCTTATATCAGGAAACTCATTCAATTTTACTGTGACCTGTATTGTGGGAAACGTGTAGTCTCATTACTTTCCAATTTTTTTCATGCTGGCTCTTTCCCAGACAAGATTTAGGAAGAGCAGATTAATCTGGAAATGTAATTTTTCTGTTGTTCTTGTTTTTGCCAAATTTTCAATTAAAAACATTCATCAAGCTTCCCCCCCCCCCCTTTTTTTTTTTTTTAAAAGTTTTTCCTATTTGGAATATTTTTGTACTTATATAGCCTCAAATATTTGAGAATATTTTTCCATGGAAAGGCTTGATAGGATGTTGTGGTTCAATCCCACCCAGCAATAAAGCACCATGCAGCTGCTCGCTCACTTCCCCCACCCTCAGTGGGATGGGGGACAGAATCAGAAAAAAAAAAAGTAAAACTCAAGATTTGAGATAAAGACAGTTTAATAGGACAGAAAAGGAAGGGAAAATAAAAATAATAATAGAATATACAAGACAAGTGATGCACAATACAATTAGTCACCAACTGCTGATTGATGCCCAGCTGAGCTGCAATGCCCCTCAGTCAACTCCCCCCAGTTTATGTACTGGGCATGGCGTCCTATAGTATGGAATACCCCTTTAGCCAGTTTGGGTCATCTGTCCTTGCTGTGTCCCCTCCCAGGTTCTTGTGCCCCTCAGCCTCCACTGGCAGGGCAGCATGAGAAGCTGAATAGTCATTGACTTGTTACTAAGCAGTGTTTATACTAACTAAAACATCACTGTGTTATCAACATTATTCTCATCCTAAATCCAAAACGCAACACTATACTAGCTACTAGGAAGAAAATTAACTGTATTCAGCCAAAACCAGGACATAGGAATAGTCCATAATTTTTAGAGAGCAAAGAGTTGCCAAAGTTTCTCTAATGTGGACAGCTATGTAGTCTATGAAAGAATGAGATTCCAGTCCTAAAGAGCAGAGCAGGCCCTTAAATGTGGATCTCTTCCACTCTGTATGAACAAATTACCACACAAATTATATAAATCTGTTTTATAAGGGATCTCTCCTTTTAGGAAAAGGGATTTAATATCAATAAATGCCAAAACCTTAAAATCCATAGGGAATGATGTTCTTGTCATTCTTGTCTTGCAAGCTGTGCTTTTTTTTTCTTTTCTTCTTTTTCCCTCACAATTTGTTTGGCACTTACTAGGAAAATGGGTAAGCTTGTTGAGGTAGGGTTCAGTTTCACAGTATTAAGAGCACTGCTCTAAACCTAAAGCATATAATAGCAGCCTCAGTAACAACCTGGGACTGGTGACTTTCCCTGTTAAATGAACAAAGAGAAATGGGATTTTTCACACACAAAAGAAAGCTGCATAAGTTAGACCCTGTCTGGTAAAAGACTCAGTTTGATCACTGAAAATCTATTCAGGTATTCTATGATCACTTACTTGTTAGTTTTCCAGGTAGAATTAAGTCATATGAGCCATTGTGCTTCCTGTAGCAACGAGAGCATTTCCAGAGAAAAAGACTTTAATGCGACTGTGACCTATGGTCCTTCTTAAAATGTTTAAATGAGAAAAAAGAAAAAAGAAACCATAAACTCCCCTGTCATCTCAAAAATGTTTGGGGCTGAGATGTGCTCATGAAACACTTCCTCTCTGCACCTTGAGAAGAGAGGGTGAATGGACTCTTGGTATTATCTCTGAGCGAGAAATTAATAGAATTTAATACAGTGCTAAAATGTATACTGAGCAGGGGGGAGGGATGATTTCCCCACACGTGTGATGGGCGACGCATTAGTCAACATCACAGAACTCACCATAAAAAAATACAACTAGGAAAATGAAGGTAAAGAGGAAAACTAGCTTGCTGGGACAGGCACTGTAGCTGTCATTGGTCAGTGTACAAAGGGAAAATAATGCCTAAAACACCCCATGCAAATGAGGAACTGAAGAGAATAAAACTAAAACCATCCACCCAGAATTAGACAAAGTTTCATTTTATGCTATGAATTAAACTGTTGAATTGCCCATGCGGCCAGAAAACAAACAGCTTCTGCAAAACATGTTGCTACATCTTACAGAGTTTCAGTGCCAGGTGGTAAAAGCAATGTTGGCACTGGAAGCAAGATGCCAGATAGATTGCTCTGGCATCTGACATTGCTCTGGGTAAATGTGTAGGTCACACAGTTCAGTTTCACACAGTTTAGTTTACAGGCTTAAGACCTCTGTGTTTAAATAAGTCTATACAATTGTCTCTTGTTCTAGGTAATAGTTGAATGAGTATCTTGTCCAAAGTTCCTGTGAGCTCTTGGTAGGAAAATGCCCTAAAACCTCGACTTCTGTTCTGAAGACTCCTGTTTTCTGTCACTAGAAAATCCACAAATCCTTGAGGAGGTGAGGAGGAATCGGGTCCAAGGCTGCAGGCTAGCTAGACTACCCTTTATAAAAAGGTTTCCTACTAGGTAGTTTAGGAAGTTCAGGAAGGAATCTATGGAATTAGCATTTAGTGATATAAGTGAAAGTACTGAGAAGAGACTTTGAGAATTTACAACATTCTGAAATTCTTAATTCCATAAGATATCTGGAAGTACCTGAAAGCAGTGATTAAATAGATGTGATAATGATCCTTCTTGGGTAGCTGTTTAGCCGTGAAGAATGGTACTGCATATACTCAAAAAGTGAGCCAGGAGCAGAGGCATGCGCTTTTCCAAATATTGACCCCAAACCATTTTGCTTTAAAACTCTGGTCTCTAACAATAAAGAAGTCAGAACTGGAAATAGCAACTGCGTGTTTCAAGCTATTGGATCTTCAAAGTGCTTTTTACTTTCTGGCATAATTAAGTCATATTACTGAACAAGCGAGAAGCTTTGTTTCTAAAGAGGTATCATACAGTAAAGTGCCGTGCACTTTACTGTAAATACTGGATCCAAAGTAAAACATGACAGTACTTGGATATCCACTAAGCTTTCCTAATACAGTTAATAATATTATGTTCCTTTTTTTTTGATTTTTAGTATTCTGTGACACTCTGATGTCTTGTTCAAGTTTGGTTTCTTTCAATCTTCTTGACTATGAATTTATTGAACAGAATAAAAAACAGCCTGAAACTGAACCTCATGTTTGGCACGGGGCATAATTTTTCCATTAATCTTTCCCCAATTCCTGTCAATTAATCTTTACCTTCAGTCTTCAGAGGTGAGCAAATAGTGCCTTTTTATATAGATAGGTCTCAGGGATCTCACAGGACCACATAAACCAGATGTAACACTAGAAATGATTTTCAAGCATCATGGCCGCAGCCCCGCTGGTTTAGCTGCACCAACTCAAGGTATCCAAGAGGTCACCCTGAGCCCATTTTTGGCATGTTTTGTTCACTGCTGAAATTGGGCCGGTTCTTCTTCTCCCTTCTCAATAATGGCAATCAAAATTGCATGGCTATATGCAGGGATACTTTGATTTTCTCAACCGCAATGAAGAAATGCTTAGCACGCCCTAGGAAGATCTGCTGTCATGAAGTAGAGTGTGTTGTCCTTGGACTCTGAGCTCTACAGGGTTTTACTCTCACCGTTCCTGAAGTGCTTGGCAAAGGAGTTTGCCCAAGAAGTTTGTTGAATCGAACATTCACAAAAAAAGGGTGTCTTTTATCTAATTGCTGTCTGAGGAGGGTCTAAATAGGAGAACCCTGAAGGTTAGTCTGGAAAGTGAGTACTGACATTTATTGCAATTTAGGAAGTATATCTTTGAAATGTTGAAAGCAGAGGGTTCACTGCCTCCCATATTTGATCCATGTTAAAGCCTAATTTTGATCTCAAATGTGTTTCAGGGGTCTATTCAAATTATGTGCCAGGAACTAAAGACAAACATCTTCAGTATATAAATGAAAGGATTTTTTTTTTTTTCTTCTGTAAGTGCCAGCCTTGCAAATTCATTTTTCATCCTGGAAGTCAAATCATGTTCTTTACTTCTGTTTCATTGCCAGTAATAAGTGGTCAGCATGTCAAATTATGCTCCCAGAAAAGTGTGTAATCTGTTCTGATGGCCTGGTAGCATTAAAGCAGATGCAAAACTGGTCTGTCACCTGGCAGCATCTCTGATAGCATTGCAGAGGAATAGATTTGCTGGAGAAGCAAAAAGCTAATACTCAGTGAAACAGAAAATTGTGTTAGGGCTATAGTGAAGTTGTATGGCTACCTTTTTAAGGCACAGATTAGGGAAATAACTGATGAGTATAGATGCTGCAGGAATATTGAAAAAGAAGATATTTTTCATAGAGAGATACAGATATCTGCGAGGTTTTAATTTTGACTCTTCACATGTCATAAGCTCACACTTGGCGCAGGCTTTTTTGCACTATCATTGTTAATATGTGATAGTCAAAGGCTCCTGACTGGCAGCTCTGAGGAATGGCTGTCCCAAAAGGACATTTCTGCTGGGCAAGAGGGACATTTCTGCTGGAAGGTGCTCTGTGTGCTCTGGACACATCCCTTTCTTTCATGGCATGTTTCCCCCTGCCCTCCTCTGAGCACCACCTTTCTGGAGCTTAGTGGAGCAAATTGTTTCAACAAGCACAAAATCTGTCCCTGATTTTGTTCAAAACCCTCAAATCTGAGTTGAAGGAACCCCAGCAGTGCCTAAGCTTTGCTTGCTTGCGCTACAGGTTCTGAGGGGGCTCTTATGGTCCCTGTAGAGGGAGTGTGTAAATCATGTAACTGCTACTGTTAGCTGCTTCCCACACCTGTGCCAAGTGCAGGGGCAGAGTACCGGAAAGCTGCCGCTGGTTTATTTGTTCACAGCATCAAGAAGGATTTCTGTGATGGATGTTGCAGGAATGAATGCAAGTGTTCATTTCCATGGACACAAGCCACAAAGGACCATGATACAAACCCAGAATATGAGGATGTGTATACAAATGTATATACACATGCATGTGAGTATATATTTTATATATATATATATGTATATATATATAAAACATTTCTCCAGAGAAGTGAATATGGGAACAACAGTGCAAATAATTTTCAAGGAGGATTCCCTGAAGAGCTAGCCATTCTACAAGACCTGACCTTAAAGACAGTCACAAAGTAGTATTGTTTCAAACTGGCCAACTGGACAAGTAAAATTATGGTGTAGATTTTTAAAATGCAGACCTTAATTTTAACACATTTCAGTGTTTATGAAAAGCTGTGATGTTTTTCTCAGAAAAAAACAATAATCACAGCAGAACAAGGCAATAGTAATTGATGTTATATAGTATTTGATAGGCTCCACTTAAGATTCAGTCAAGTTACTCAATTTTCATTCTGATTTTTACCAAGTTGGTAGTGCTAGTTTTTGTTTATGTACTTTTATTAATTTTAGTGGCATTAATCTCAATTTGTACTATCATAAGATTAAGGAGAGAGAGTGTATTAAGAATAACAGATTACTCAAAAAGTGTTTTCATTTAATGTTGATCAAGGATGAGAAGGTACTATATTATGCCCTGGTTTCTCCCTATTGACCTGTACTCTGATGCAGGGTTTACATTCAGGACATTCTCCAGCCTCCCTCCTTTCCAATTCTCCCTTGTACTGTGTTTCTCTGTTGGTATAGAGAAATTCTGTGTTGATACATATTCTTCTGTCAATAGAAGACCTGTGATAAAAACATCAGCATTAAGAGAAATAATCTGCAAAATATTGATGTGTGCAATATGATACAGTATCTTGTATCATTCAAGTCATCATGAAAAGGCATGGATTTCAGTAGCTTCAAGGAAATGCTAGCTTTAGCTGCGAGTATTAGACAATCATTTTGGATAACTCATGGTGTTATTTCAGCAGCTGTGGGATCTGGAATGCTGAAAGCTGCTAGCAATGGCAGAGGCTGTCCTAAAGATTTCTTTTTTTTTTAGCCAAAGTTCCTGGGGATGGAATTTAATTTATGATTGAAACTCATGTCTTAAATAGGCTGAAAATCATGTAATAGTTTCCCTAAACAAGTTGTTCTTTCAGGTCATCCCACTTTCCCATTGAAAACTGAATCTCACCTTGGGTAGAAGTTTGAAATTATCTTTTATTTTAAAGAAAAACAATGGATTTTAAAGAAGAAATAATAGATTTTAAAGAACAGGTGTTTATTTCCTGATACTGGTACCTTTATGAATACTAGTCTCAAAAAAGCCTGAAGTGATTTAATCGTATCTTTTCTTTCTAAGGCCATGAAAAATTATTTGGCACCAGTTTTTAGTTTTACCCAATATTATGCTTTTCTGTGGCCTTCTTTGATTTATTGTCCAGTTTGAGCACTATAGTTCACAGAGATAGTGAGACTCATGCTTATATTACTTTTGGTTAAGTACTTTTATATAAAATTATCTTCCCACCCTTATTGCTTAATTTTGCATGCAGAGACTGAGCCCATTTATTTTGCCTCTTAGCAGATGTCTGGGAAATCATGAAGAGCAAATAAAGCCAAAGCTCCTTCTTTAACACACCTGCCTCTGCAGCCAAGCAGCAGAGGCAGTGCGGTGACATCAATTGGTCTGGATATATTTCACAGTGACTTATTGTGCATAAGAGCAGCGTGGAAGTGCACAGCAGGCAGAAGTTTTTTTTCAGTGACGTCCAGGCTCCTCTTCTGCGTTACGGAGACTGCACTGACATCAAAAGAAAGAAACAAAACATGATTTCTGTGTCCAGTGTATCAATTTGTTTGCGTATCAAAATGTTTGAAGAGTGGAAATCTCTTCCCATGGAGACTTTCATGCCTTTCAGTCTGTGGTGGTTTGACCTTGGCTAAATGCCAGGTACCCACCAAGTCGCTCTATCACTCCCCCCCCCTTCCCCCTTTTTTTCTCAACAGGACAAAGAGGCGAAAGAAAATAAGATAGGAAAAAAAAACCCCAACAACCCTTATGGGTAAAACAAAAGCAGTTTTAGTATAAGCAAAGCGAAGCAAAGGTCCGCGCGTGGAAGCAAAAAAAGAAAACAGATTTATTCTCTACTTCCCATGAGCAGGCAATGTCGGGCCTTCTCAGGAAGCAGGGCTCCAATAGGTGTAGTGGTTGCCTCAGAGGACCAAGCGTGACCCGACCCCCCACCCCGTTCCTCCTTTTTCCCCGCTTTATACTTGAGCAGATATCATATGGTGTGGAATATCCCTTTGGTCAGTTCGGGTCAGCTGTCCTGGTTGTGTCCCCTCCCAAGATCTTGCCCACCCCGTCCCACTGGGGCAGGGAAATGTTGGAAAGAGCCTTGGTGCTGTGTAAGCACTACTCAGCAGTAGCCACAACACCAGTGTGCCATCAACACCCTGCCAGCTCCCAACATAAAACACAGCACCATGAGGGCTGCTACAGGGGAAAACCAATTCTGGCTCAGCCAGACCCAGTACACAGTCTCTTTTCTTTGGTCCCGTTATGGGCAGAAGAGATACAATCTGATATACGGTTCTTTTTTCATGAAATTTTTCAGCATGATGGATGGTTCCCTGGAAAAACTTCTAAGTGTTCATTTCTCTCAGGAGAAAGAAAAATTAATATGAGTCTTAAAGCTGCTGGACACTCTTTATCTCCTTTCTCCTCCTATCCCACCTGGGTTGCCAGAAGCAGTAGGGCCACTTCTGCCCAGCTGCTTTATAGTGTGTTGGCTCCTTGAACATTACTGTGCAAGGGCTCTTGCTATTCATACCTAAAGCTTTTTCCTCTGTGATACCTGTTTTCAAGCTTACATGAAACACTGAAGAGTTTGCTTAGCAGTTAGTTCTAAAGACATCACATAGAGATCAATGTTAAAAATATTTTATATATCCATAACTGCAAATTACATAAAGTCCATAGAACTTCACAGTAAAGAAAATTTCGTCCTGATCAAGAGGGTCCACCCTCAAGAGGGTGAAGGAAAAGTAAGTGGGGAGCCAAATTTAGAGAAAAATTAATTTAGAGAAGAGGAACAGAATGGTGTATGGAATATAGAAAAAAGACAATTATAGGGAACAGTGTGAAAGTGTCATCAATAAATTTTCATTGCAATAGTGAACAAGCTCAGTTCAGATCTAGATCCAGACATATTTTGCTGACACTGGAATGAACCAATGAAGCACAGCTTCTGTAGGGATTTGCTGACATGTTTTTGCTTTGAATTTTGCCCCCTCTGCAGTTTGCATTTAGATGGACCTAAAAGCTCAAACAGACTCTGCCAAACTGAAGACAAGAAGACAGATTACTGATTGTAAGCATATGAGGGTGTTGCATTTCAGTGTAGTTGGTGTTCATGCAAACAGTCACAGACCCTGACTCACTGTGTCTTACAAATCCATGCAAGGACTTCAAGAACATTTTTTAAAAGAAAAGCAATTTAAAACCCCTTGATTTGTCATGAAATCAAGGGAAATTTCTTTTAGATCCAGATTTCCTAGGAGAGTTTGCACTTTGTAAATCAATGGCCATCCTCTGCGTAGGGCTGTGGAAGCCTGCTACTGATGTGTGTGTGTTAACTGATTATGGTAAGAGAAATACACAGCGTTTGGTTTTGAATTCAGTACTAGAAGAGTTCAGTAGGTCCAGTAGCAGCAGTAATAGTGCTGGGAGAGAACTGCAGAAGAGGATGCTTCCTCCCTTCTTCCACCCTTTGCTGGGTAGTCACTAACTCAGGGGACAATACAGAGCTAAACTGACTTTGGTCTGATATATGGCTGTTGTTTAATTCTTGTGCTTCTTTTGGTATTACAAACTCTTTTATAGGTCAGAAATTTAAGAGCTGATATGCCACGTAAACATCATGGATTGGTTCCTCAAAGCTGTACAAATGATGTTTTTTTTTTTTTTTCTTAGAGAAGGAGAGAATTGAGTTTCACAGCAACTCTTAATTTGCATTATTGGCATCAGTTAACATCTTCAGCAGTTTAAAGGAGATGTAGAAGTACACTGATTGCATTAAATGATAGCTGTGCTATTTAACTATAATTGGTTTTGGCAGGTTATCTACCTACAAAGAATTATTTCTGGTTTTACAGATCAAAATTTATTGCTGTTTAATGGAATACAGTGTTTTCCTTTTGTGTTCAAATCATGTGTTGGGATGATAATCAAGAAATAATTGTTTCAGTGTATCTTCAATGTTTTTGCAAAGTTTTCTGGAACTGCTCAAGGATGCATCTTTCATCCTTTAAAGAACTGTCTTATTATTGGGCTTTTTCTAATACCTCACATAAGCTTTTCATTATACTGAATGATATATGATCAGTAATCAGCTACACAGATGTTGCTAACAAATATATTGCTTGAGACTAGCATTGCTGACTGAGTTATCTGCATTTTAGTTTGCATGCACAGATCAGAGGTGAGTGACAGACTGAAGTTGGAGAGGGTGAAGCTGGCAAGTTTGGCATCCCCAAAACCTCAGTGCTCAAGTTCCTTTCCCCTGTTAAGCCCTATGCATCTAGAAAGGATGGAAAGACTTTCAGCTTCTTTTCTTGCCTAAAGTTTGCCCCACTGTGTGGAATTAGAAACAACAATACATTCTTAACTGAATTTGTAATGATTTTTTTTTTTTAATTGTACTTTTCACCATTTTGGAGCGCTGGAATAACACGGGAAATAGGTATACCTGACTAATATTTGGAGCATAAATTATTGCTGCTCTTTTATTCAAGAGATATGTTTGAACTGTGAGTGGTACCCCAGTCTGTTCTGGAATAGCCCCACGCTTTACCAAATCAGCATCACATTGTCATGAATCGACCCCAGTTTTTCATGGTTTTAGAAAGCTTCTCAGCTGGGCTGAGATGGGGTTGTCCTTTCTCCTGCTGCCACTCCTTGTTGTAGCACTTCCATTTTAAAATTTTGAACACGTTCAGACAGGAAATGAGAAGATTTCTATGCAGAAGACTATATAGGTCTTTAATTCCTTGGTCTGCTTTGAATCATCTTGAGGTAAACTTTCAGGAAGTGCTCTTATGAAATTCCCCAATTCTAGATTGGCATCAGCCTTAAAAGAGAGACACCCGAGCCCTGTCACTACAGCTAAAGCCTGCAGAGGGTCCGGTGTAAGCCAGAGACTGAAAGAAACAATTTAGTTTCCTTGCTTGATGTCACTGTGCCTGATCATATGGCTATTGGGGCAAAACCACAGGAAATGAAACAATGCCAGGTCGAATATGCCTGCAGAAGGAATACCAAGAATCCTTGAGAAAACAATGACAAGCAGGAGATGCAAAACGTCAAGATAGGAGAGCAAGGAGGAGCTCTGCTCTCTTGGCATCTGACCTGCAGCAGCCAGCCCTTGTGATAGGGAAAAGACCTTTCTTCAGATACACAAAACTGACTCTTTCACAGTAGTCATAGGTATGCAAAAGTTATGCTGTGGGATGTGTGACCATGTGTGGCTGTGCTGGGGCCAGTGGGTGCTCCTCCAGAGCCTGTGAATTAATCTGGCAGATTCGGAATTTTGCTTTGTCTTCTGCTAGCAAAAGGTAAAAGAGGAGAAATAGACTTTATATATATATATATATATATATTTTAAAAAAAACAAAAAAGTGAAGCCAAAATATTACAAGCTATGCATCATAAACAAGGCAAGGATGCTGTATACGATAGCACAGACAACATACTATGAGGGCCATCTTGTGGACAGAGAAAGTTTATTCTCTGTGAGCACAGGAAAAAAAAAATATTCCCAGAAATTTATTCTATACCTGAAGATACTAGATTGTAATTCTTAGTAATTCTGATCTACTGTACTGAATGGAGCTGCTCTGCTGCTGGTCATTAATCTAGTCATTAATACTCATGTGACTGACAGCAGGGTTAGCTGTGATGCTGTGCCAATGAACAAAATAATGTGTGCAATGGGTTGGGAAGGCTGTTGCAGACTAATAACTAGAGTCAGTTTTCCCCCGATGAATATTTTACGGCTATTTGTTTTGGAAATTTATTTCATCCTCTATATTGTAGAAAAGCTCTTTGAAATCCATGGATTAAATACCATCATAGTGCTAGAGTTAAGAACACTATTAGTATTGTCAAATAACAGTTCAAACCAAGAATCAACATCCTTTTCATGGTTATCATCCAACTAACCCACTCTGTGTGCAATAGGTTTCTCAGCTGCACAGTTCTTTAGCTCTATATACCTGTATTCTGGGTGAAAGACTAAAAATATTGGATTAAAAGTGAAGCCTGCCCATTCAAATCAAATGAATTCTCCATCACAGGCATGCAAGGCTGAATATGATCTTTTCTGTATCACCTGATTCACAGTCAAAATTACTCCATTTCCCCTTTTTTTTTTTTTTTTTTGTGTGTGTGTGCTTCCCAGTCAATGCAGATGCCTCTCGAAGAACCTAGGATCTTTTCTCTAATGCTTCCCCAATGGGAAATGTCAGCCAACAGTGCTGGACAGGCACAGCTTTGCTTAGTTTATAGGACCATGATCCATGGTCGATTAATCGGGCTTTTTTGATTCTAGAAGAGGTGTGTTTACAAAAAACCAGCCCCACCATCTGGTACCATTGGCTGTAGGTCTGCTGTAGATCAGTCACAGTGAACAAATATTGTTCTCATTTGTCAGCCAGCCTTTGTCCACACACAACTGACTTTTCTAATAACATTAAATGTTCCTTATTGTGCCGTTTTACTGTTTCTTATGGATTATTTAATTCTTTTAATGGTTCTGCAATGGTTCATTTGCTTTCTAAAATTATTCTTTAAAGTACTTGTGCAGAGGGAGAAAGACAGGGTTGATTCCTCCTGCAAGGAGCTGTTGATAGATTCAGAGATGCTGGCTGCTGAGCACTGCTGTAAATATTCACTATCTCAGCTCTGCAGGCTTAGCCACTTTGTAGGGTGTTTGGGAATATCTGATAGTGCAGAATATAAAAGCAGAGCAGGGAAGAGCTGCCTTCAGCTTCCAAATGAAAATGACTGACTATAAAAGCCATGTTTTAACGACGTTGTCTCTCCCAGGGATCTTTTGAAAGTTAAGTCCCAAGCAGACTTTATGGACCAGGCATATCCATCAGTTGTACAGGCATGCGTCATTCACTGGTAGTGTGTGTACTGATTCCCAGAGTCATGAATTTATAGCTCTCCATCCATCTTCTCAGCAGTGCTACCAGCTGCAGAGTCTGGAGAGATGAGCTGTCTACACTAGTCATGAACCAGCACATGAGACATTTCACTTGGAAGGAGGTTTCATTGACAACAGCTATTCAGTAAAGATTCAGTTGGCCTTGTATTTAGAAGCATGGTGTGATAATCCAGACTGCCTCCTGGATGCCTGCTCAGAGGGGGAACCACTGTCACCTTTCCAGGAGGGGAAATGAGAGAAGCAACAGGAAAGGAGTCACCCATGTCCCTTGTGGGGATGTCCCTTCTCCCTTTCCAGCTCTTTCTATGCAGGACTGTGGCATATGGTACTTTCACAGTGGCCTCTGCTGCAGACACATGATTTGAATCACAGCAGAACTCTCCGTCTGCTGTAGTCAGTTGGGAAAGTAAGTGTTTCTCAGTAGGTCAGTCCCCAACACTGAAGTATGTCTATGTGCAAAGAAATCCTTGATACAGTAAAAGGGACTGTGAGCTGAGTGAGTTCTGGCATTAAAGTGTATTTAATAATTTGTATTTTTAAAAAACAAAATGATTTCTTATCTCCATCTGTCAGAGTATACAAGTACCATCCTTATTAAAGATATTGGTGAGTTTTCTTGTGACACAAACACTGAAGCACTCTGTTAGAGATGGAATACACAGTCTGGAAGCAATCATACCAGACATACGTACGTAAGTAGTGTACACAGTACGCTTTCTTACATTCATGAATGGTCTAGTAAGAAATAAAAATTAAAAAAAATTTAGGAAATTCAGATTAGAATTGATTCAAATAAATCAGACTCTTTTCAAACGAAAGTGCACACACACACACACACACAAAAATATATATGTATGTATGCATATATGCAAAGTGCTATAAATTCCCTGCTTTCCACCCGAAACAACCAAGATCCTTGAACTGCAAAACACCTGGGTCCAAACTTGCTTGGGACTCTGTCAGCATAGGTGTCTGTAAGACCTTGAGGGGTCATTCTGACATACTTCTGTAGTTTTTGGAGGGGTAAAGATACTTGAGTCCAAGCTCAATTTGCAGGACTTGGCTTCATGATGACTTTTGTCTATCTAGTTGGACTTTTCTCTGGCAGATGGAGGAAACCTGATTTCATTTTTCTCAGGGAACCTGCACAGAGGAATGCAGGAATTAGTGGCCCAGTGTAGGAGAGCAGCCACCTCTGAAACCCTTTAGGTATGAAGGGACCTTGGTGTGAATGGGCTGCGCTGCTAAGTTTTCTGTCTTGGCTAGGAGAGAGGCAAGGCAAGAGGCTGAGTCCCCTTTCTGACTGCTCCAACAGGATTATTTGCTCTCTTCTGCTTTTTCATTTGCTGGAGGGGTGGTAGGATTTAAGTATTTCTCCCATTTGTTCGTTTCCATTTCTGACAGCATTTGTAGTAAGTGGTGAGTGCACAAAATTATAGCTCTTTAGTGGGTGAGAAAGCTGCTTGCTGCAATCAAAATGAGACAATTAGACACTTGACAACAGACTTTGGTGCTTGCACAGAAGAACAGAATAAATGAGACATGTCAGTTATGATTCTGATGCTGTACTCAAAACTTTGGGTGCGTCTTGCCAGACCTCAGGCCAGATGTTTAACCCTCCCATCTTCTTATGGCATTGCCACTTGTTAATAAAATGTCACCACTGAAAGAAGAAACAAGATTTTCCCATCTGTGACTGTGCTAAATGCTGTGTCCTGTGCTGAGACATTTCAGAGCGTTTAGTCTGTTCTTTGGAGGGATTGTAGCTTCATTGCCTTCCTCCTTGTAGGGAATAATCCCTCATTTGCAAAAAAATACAGTCAAACATCTATCTACTACACTATCTAATGAAAGCCTCAGCATATTTTTGCATTAATAACAAAGAACATTGAGTATTGACATGTTCCTTAGTATTAAAATGTTAGCAAAGATAGGAAAAATGAACACTGTCCAATTCATGAACCAGGCCTCATCAAAATCATTGTTAAAATCTAGTTAATACTCATTGATATTTTTGACTGTGCCACAGCTGGTTTGTAATTTACATAAGGATATGATCACATATAGTTCAGAAATGTTAATACAATTGATTAATTATCAATAGATGCTTTGATAAAAGCAGACCATCGTGTTATTTATTACAAATAACATAGAGACCAGCAAATCGGTATCAATGGTATATATCTGTATTTAGTGTTTTCTATTGATTTACTTTTAGCTGTCTGGAATGTAGAAGTATTTATGTGTAAAATATGCTCTTAACATTTTAATTATTTAGTATATCTAAACCAGTAATATAAAGTGGGACCCTGTGGCACTGGTGCTGTCTGGTTTATTATCATCCTCCTACATTTTTGGCAAACAATGCACAAATTTCACACTTTAAGAGCTCCCCTTGGATTTACTAAGGAGTAAAAGAAAGAGAAAAGAGAAAGGATGTAGAATAAGAATGCTATGTTTGCAACTTGTGCTCGCTTTCTGTCCCCTGTGACAGTCTAGGTTTGATGTAATATTTAAATACAAGCAAAGAAAAGTCATTGATACAATTTCTTTCTTGTGCCATGATCTATTTAGGCTGAATTCTGTTGACAGCTGAATAACACTGTTACCTGCCAGTATGATTACAGCAGTGTCCGCCTTCATTTTCAAATCCAATTTGCATTTAATAAAATGAAAGATGAAAGCAACCTGGCTGAAAGTGCATCATCAGCACCGGCTTGCTGAATAATGGATTTGAAAGACTGGAAAGAAGTCGCCCAACTAGTTACAATGTTGGAGTGAATCTAGGGCAGGGAAACTTCAGCATGACTTATTGCAAGCTGATGACATAAATCATCCAGGAGAGGCCAGTGAAGACCAGCTACTGAGCTTATTTATTGTAGAAGAGATTGGCATTAATGAGCTGGAGGAGCAGAACACATTCATCTGGGATCAAAATATCAGTGTGTCCTTCAAAGTAATGGAGACTATCCAGAAAATGCTATAGCCAACGTGTCCAGAAAGACCCCTCGCTCCAAAAGACGGAAGTGTTTCCTGCTGTCTGCAATGGCATACCAACATATTACATTGCCCATCTGTGCAGCACCAGGAAACACAAGAGCCAGCCACAATAGCATGGGCCAATCCACTGCACTGGCAAGGTCACCAGGCCTGTGTGGGGAATGGGAATGGGAGGATGAATGCTATAGCTGTTGCTGCTTCTGCAGTTTGGCTTTCCTGGGTTCAGCTGACATGACCTATTTTATCCTAATTCTGACTGCATTTCTGTAGTGCTGCTGCAGGGGTGAGAGTTGTGGGGGGAAGCTTGCAGCAGTATTACTTACAGATTGTAGTAAACCAAAAATCAATCCTTAGTGAAAAATGCTGGGTATCTCTTACTGTGATTCATCTTTTTGGGCATGGGCAGAGAAAATATTTCAGCTTTGGTTCATACGGGTTGAATTATTGTTGTTTGCTGCCTTTGAGCAGAGAGTATTGAAAGTTTGTGGTTTTGGGATTAGTCTTCATTAAGGCCTTTTTTCTGCTCTGGGGTATATGTATTCAGTACTCAGTTGGACTGGGATATTTTCCAGTGCAGTTCTGTTTTCAGCTGTGATTTCCATTTAGCTTCCATTTCTAAATCAAAAACCTTTACAATGATAATTCTGGATGCAAAAAAATGGAAGTAGTTGTGTTGGATTGTGGGGGATTGAATGTAACTCATTTTCCCTGATGACATACATATGTTATTTTCTTTCCTTTATCTGCTTTATTTGTAAGGTCTGTTACCTAACTGTCATTTTCCTGGCTGGATTTCCTGTTTTGTGTTCTTGTCCTGGGGTATTTATTTCTTTTCTGTCTACACCTGGTGCTTGTAAGTGTCTTAATTTTGCTTTTGCTTGACATGCTCCTGTGATGTTTTATTTTATGAAGGAGGACACCTGGCAGGGAAGCCTTGTTTAGCCCATCAGTTCTCAAGAGTATTTATCGAATCAAAGAACTTCCTGATGTTTCTGAAGGCGTAAATGAGTTTGGCTACATCTAACATTCAGAGTTGTAAGTTATTTTAGTGGTCGTCTTTTGCAGGAAATTGTAATTATACAACAGTCATTTCTTTCAAGTTTTAGTATCGCATGGATTGCAAGGCATGGAGGAAACTCTTTGGTTTCAAAAATCTATGTATCTTAAAAGACATATGACTTTGGGTATTAATGCCAGCGTGGTTGCTATAATGCTTGTCATTTTAACAAGCTGAAGTAAATATCTAAAAGTTAATCTATATAAAACATGCTTCTGAAGCAAGGAAGGAGGACTTGAATATACCTTACCAGTAAAGATGAGCAGAAAAACTGTATAAATCTTACTCTGGGAGCTGATGCAACTGGAACCAGGATGTCAAAATTTTCAAGGGCCTGACAGCTATCAGCAGGACCTTAAGTGAGGGGAAGCTTTTGTTCAGTGGAGCTGATGAACGGCTCGCTAATGTTAATAGGATATTTTCCATGTACTTCAAATTTTTGGACTTTGAATCAGGTCTAACGTTCTCACTGAATGTGTGATATTGCACTCCCTCTGTTGTCATAAGAATGACACCTTCTTCAGAGGAGATTATTTTCTTTTGGAAAGGGAGGGACCCTAGAAGGAAATAATTGATAGTCTTAAATCCTGTACTTTGGAAATTCAAGTTCTTTTTTATAATCCTCACAGAATAGGAAAAAGGGCTAGCAACTTCACAATACTTAAAGCACACCTGATAATGGAGTAATTATTTTACACAAGAGCACATTCTTTATTGCAAAGATGAGCATTTAGTTCTATCTATACACAGCTTTGTAATAAAGGTAATAATTTCCACCAGAACATGTATGATTAACTGAGCAACTCAGTATAGAGTTGTCAATCCTGAATGTTCTGGTAGCAAGGAAAGAACAAGGACACCTTGTCTCTGATTATTGTTATTGTGGTGGGGGTGGGCAGAAAGATGTTATGAATAGTGTCTCAACTCACCTTAGATGTATCCTTTATATCCACAAAATACTGAATATAACTGAGAATGAGGGGTAAGTGGAATAAAGAAGCTAAAATGACTGTCTGCTTGTTGCTGAACAAAGCTGTTCCTAGGAAAAATCAACCTTCAAGTAGAAACAAAAGATGGGGGAAATGCATGATCTGTACTTGAGGAAAAAAATGTGGAAGTAGAAAGAGAAAAATTAACACAATTTGAAGTTTAGTAGAATAACATTATCTAAACTAAAATTATAGTGCATTGAAGACAATAAAGATATTTTAAACCATAATTTTCCCCATTTTGAATCTTTTTTTTTTCTTTAAATTACTAAGAATCAGAAAAGTGAAGTTCTAAGAAATTTTGTTAAAAGATGCAGGATGTTATTCTTTCTAATGGTATATATGAGTGGATTAGTGTAACTTAAAAAAAAAGATTCTATTTTTTGCTGCTGCTTAAAATGATAATTACATTAGTAGTTCATAATCTATTAATGGCAATGTTACTTTCATGTATTTTGGGTAAAAGACATGCTCCAAAAAAGAAAAAATAGCATTAGAGATGTGTAGTATAATCCTCAGTGTGCTGGGATTATATACTTGAATGGAACATAGTGGAAATTAAAGCAAATTTTTAGGAATGAACATTTGTAATTTACAATTTATATTAATAGTTATATCTTGGAGAGCTGTGTATCGCAGCAGGAGATCTACTGTGTCTATTCAAACCACTAACCTGGTAACATCTTTGGGAGGTGACCAATGCAATGCACTTTAGGGTAAGCAGTTATCTTGCGCCAAGCGCTACACCTATCATCACAAAACAGAAAATAAAGAAAGATCATTCTCTCATCCCTGATATTTTACATTGCATGGCATGAATTATGATTAGCCTTTGCTTCCATGTTGTGTAAGCATTGGAACTATCTGCAGTATTTCAGTGGTTGATGTCTGGTAGCACTGAATTCCAGATGCATTTGCATGAAGTGAGGTTTTTTTGTGTGTTTTTTTGTTTTACTTCTGACTTTCCTGTTATTTCTCACTTTGAACATTAGTTTGGGAAGACAAAGGAATGTAATTTCTCTTCCCTGATCCCTGTTACAAGAGCTGTTTTATGAGAGCAAAGCACTGGCAGAGGACAAGGACAAGGATTTATTTGTTGGTGAGCACACAACTGTAGCAGTTTGAATCATAGAATCGATTAGGTTGGAAAAGACCTTTAAGATCATCGAGTCCAACCATTAACCTAACACTGCCAAGTCCCCCACTAAACTATGTCCTTAAGTGCCACATCTACATGTCTTTTAAACACCTCCAGGGATGGTTAAATACCACCGCTTCCCTGGGCAGCCTGTTCCAATGCTTGACAACCCTTCCAGTGAAGAAATTTTTCCTACTATCCAATCTAAACCTCCCCTGGCACAACTTAAGGCCATTTCCTCTTGTCCTTTCACTTGTTACTTGGGAAAGAGGCTGACATCACTACAACTTTCTTTCAGGTAGCTGTAGAGAGTGACAAAGTCTCCCCTCAGCCTCCTTTTCTCCAGACTAAACAAGTCACATCAGTGTTTAATTTGCCCATTTGCTGATTTGATCTTGTAGAGGTGCTGTGAGAGAGATGGGGTCTGAATGGATGGGGCTTCTCTCTCTATCCTCCAATATGAGAACTTCTATAGACGCTCTATAGGTGTGGAAAGGGCTGGGTTTAAATTTCATACTGGTTAAATCCTGTTACGAATACAAAAGAATGGGCTCTGAACCTTTGAATTCTGTTGATTCAAAATCTACTTATATTTTTGAGTGTGTATATATGCATAGAACTGGTGATTGGATCCTTAGCGTTACTGCTAGACCCTTTCAGCCATCTCAGGGAGGTTTTCTATATATCTTATTCTCTAATCACCTAAAATCTTACTGAAATCCCATCCTTTCTCCAGTGATAATTTTAAGAAGGGATGGGACATAATGAAGCTGATTTTTTTTTCATCTCCCAGTTTGCTCAGAGTGGAAAAATACACTTCTTTAGATGCAAATATTGCATGAAGAAACATAATTTTCCAAAGAAATACTTCTTAAAAGGAACATTTTCAAGAAACACACAATGAGGCCTATCAATGAGTGGCTGAATCCAATGCTTGTATTTATGAAACGATGTTTATAGAAGGTATTTACAGCACTATCATGAGCCTGATGTGTTTCATTCTGGGCAGAGTTACTGCCTTTTCCTTCATTCAAAATCCTATTTTTATAGGATCGTAGCAGTACTACCAAATGCATAAGTATACAGCAAGCTGCTTGTTCCGCACTGCAACTATTTACGAGAAACTATTATTTTGTTTTCTGTTTTTGTGTTCCTTTTTTTCTTATTGTTTTTTTGTTTTGCTGATCTATAGATCTTCTACAGTGAGATCACTAAAACTTTGTATAAATCTGTTTACTCAGAAGGACTGAATAACAAGCATGCCTAAAGATATTTGAAAATAATTTCCTTGGGTTTTCAGAGAACAGTTTATAAACTCCTCATTTCACATAGTGTGCTGTGTCCACCAGAATATGTGGTCCCTCTCGTTAAGCACAGGACAGGACTGTACCAGTGATTACAGTGGTTGTGCCAAAGCATCCCTAAGATATGGATATTTTAATTTATTTTGTTAAAATCTCAGCAAGGTCGGAAAAATGTTGCTCAGAAGGTTACTCAAATTAAGTTAAGGCAATGAGACTTTGAATACATCCCTAACTGAGCATTTCAGTGTCATGCCAAAGGCACTGAGGGGTGGTTAGTGGAAGCTGAGTGGTAGCCAAGTGGTGACTGAGTGGTGGTTGAGTGAAGAAGCAGTCACCTTGATATTCACAGGATGAATTTCTGCTCCCAATATGAGAATTTCTGTTAACTTCAGTGGAGCCTATGTCCTCAGTTCACAGCAATCTTTTTTTTTTTTTTTTCTTAAACTGTAACATGAAGAAATCTTCAACAAGCAGATCATTCTACTTATCTGTTGGATTTGTCTGTAAATGCATTGAGTTCAATTTTTTCTCTTTATTACAGAATAAACATTCTCTATAAAAGTGCTTTTGGGGTAAGAATACATATACTGATACTTATAGCTCATTATCTCTCTTCTTATATACAAATACATATTTTATCACTGAATTATTTGGAAAAATAATTTGAAGGTTTAGTGTATAAATCCATTCTAATTGTGTGTCAGAAATATCTTTCCTTTCTTCTGATGATAGCTTTATTGCATCAATATTTGTGTTCAAAATTATAAGTGATCAGAAAATGGAAAGTAAATTAGGTTCTCTTTTTAACATGAATTTCTTAGCCACCTGACTCAGGCTTTGGGAATGACAGAAATGTCAGAGATATTGAGCAGATTTTCAGTGCTATAAAAACACTGGGGTGATACCAGCCACTAACCAGAAGAAAATAACTTTATTTTCTGAATTCCTTCATTCAATGGCATCAACACTCAGAAGTTCCTATCAGGTAAGAAGTTCCTGGTCTGACACGCTTCTAGTTAATATACTCAGAAGTTCAAAAACATATTCCCAAATTATAACTCTATGGCTGAGATGAGAATGTGCCCTTAGAAATACTTGTTCAATTATGCATATGCCACACTGTTAGTCCACGTCCTGCTTGTCTGAGAGAACCGCGGTGCTGAGATTTGGATGAAGTTAAGGGAGTAACTCTGTGGGGAACGCCAGCGAGCGTGTAAACCACAGCCCTCTCTCTCCATCTGCAGGCTAGGTGCTGAACTTTCAAGTGACTGTAACGCAAGAAATTTAAACATTCCCTCGACATCAGAGATAATAATTCAGTCTTTGTTTCCAGGTGAAAGTGCAGCCAGTTGCTTGCCACTGCAACAGAAGAAATTTCAAACCAACAAGTGTTAGGGAGCACTCCATGGGCTATGGTGAGCTACGGATTTATTGCCTTTTGTATCTTTTGTATAATTTTTAATCTGCCTGGATTCAGACTACTCAGAAAATCTTGGAAAGATTCTTTTAAATTACCTGGGACTGAGAGGACGTAATGTTGTACATATTTGAGGCAGAGTATATGCATCGTGCCACATGATTTTTTTTTTTAGCATCATTATCAATTTTTTGGCTCATTAGAGGTAGATGACCTAATGATTCAAAGACACCTTTTTAGTAATACAGAATAAGAAATGTGAAAACAGTCTGGCACACTAGTCAGGACTTTGCAGTCTGGGCTAGGCATACCTAACCAAAAAAGGACACTAACCTTGTTTGCAGGCTGTTTTTGCATCTGGCTGAACAGCAAAGATTTACTCTGGCAAAGCTGTCAGTATGGAGAAAGGCAAAGGGCACAAGCAGGGTGTGATAGAAAAATAATTCAAACAAGAAAACCAACAGCTGGTTTGAGTTGAGTCAACCCAAATACCAGTTTATGACACCCATGTAAAAAGAAGAGAAGGCAAGTTGGCTAGTAAAATGCACAGATAAAATTGATGTGCTCTTTAAGGGATGCAATTTGCGCTGGAATTCCAGAACTCGAGAGGTTTCTGTAGACAATAAAAATGTCAGTAAAACAGTCTGCTCTATGATCAGTCTTTATAGAAACTGTTATTTAAAATATATCTATAAAAATTTATACATAATGCAAAAGATTAGTGAGGACATGGATATAGTTTTGTTTGTGCAGGACTGATGCTTTTAGTCCAATGCTTTTTGATGACCTTTACTATTCTTAATAGATACAGAAAAACAGTCACTCCAAAGACAGCAAAGTCCATGAGATTGTACTAATTTATACTTGTTAAAGATTGTCTTCTTGTGATTCTTTTCCTTTGTCTGAAAAATGGAGGTAAAAAAAATTTTCTTCTACTCTTGTTTGTCTTGTTTGTTCCAACTCTGGGCCTTGATGACAAGGACTATTATTTCTGTTCGGGCAGCTCTCTAACCTCAGTAGCTCTGACCTCAGGCTGGTATTTCCAAGCACCACTGTTAAAACTATAACATTATTAATGTTACCAGTAATAGGCATGGCATCTGACAAAGGAATGTATCTGTAAATATACACATTTTTTTCACTTTCTGTTTCAAGAAAAAAAAAGTATCTCCAAATTACTGGGATGTAATTTTTTATCTCTTCGTTATGAGAACAGTGTCCATGGTTACCTTGCTGCTGCCAGTCATGCCAAGTGTTATTATCAAGGTCTGACTGTTGCAGTCATACATAATAAAAGTGATTGTGTTTATGGAGGTTTTATTAGTCAAAATTATATTTTGGCTAAAAGGTTTACTAAAGATGAAATGGAATTTCACTTTGCATTAAACAGGAAAGAGTATGAAGGAAAAAATCCTATTACAGTAACAGACAATGCACTGTATGCGGGTTTATAAATTTGACCCTAATTTTGGAAATGGATCTCTAATCTTGCTGTGCAGGCAATGTATGCTGCACAATAATAGCACAGCCATAACATCAGGTTTTAAAAACTGCACATTCAGTGTGGCAGACTTCCTAGGAAACGATCTAACTTTTGTAGACTGTGAGTCAAAGGCAGGTTAATGTCAAAAAAAGACCTGTTTCTTGTGGAAACTGTGATGACCTATTTTTAATGTTGTACTACTACATCTCCTGGTTATTTGCAAGCGTCTGACATTTCCACTAAGGCAAATTGCATGGTAGTTAACCCTTGCAACAACTGCTCATGACTATTGTTGGGCAAGTGGCTTATCTTGAGAACTAGCTAAAGTAGAGTTATGTTCTCCTAGAAGGTCATCTAGTTGTCTTTGATACTTGAATCTTAGGGACCTCTCCATCTCTATGAAATCTGAGTACCTTGCAGGTTTAAATGCACCTATGCATTTATAAATTTATATTATCAGTTAGATAGGAAATTGCATGGAGTAAAACCGAGGGCTAATGTTCTAAGGAGATACGAGACATTTTATGCTCGGAGTCAAGGTATCTAACTCTTAGATGCCCCGATACCATATAGGATCGGTAGGGCTCAAGGGTAGGATTCATGAAAGCTGCTATGCTCAGAGCCACTTCAACAAGCCAGGGGGAAATGTCCTTTCCATCCAAGAGGCACTTAACTCCGGGCTATAGGCAGAAGTCTTTGTACACCAAAGGCTTTATCCAGGGAGGAGGAATGAGGCAGTGTCTCTTGCATGCTCCCTGATCTTAGGGTGCTGTCCTGGAAATGCAGCTGTCCAGCAAATGTCATCCCCATTGTAGGGAAGGTGAGATGTGTTAATAACGACAAGGGCAGATGAATTATAACATCTCACTATTCCTTGTCAAATCATCTTTACTCTAAAATCCTTGAGGATATTTATTCTAAAATCCTTTAGGGTATTCATTCCTGGATAGGGGGTTCTCAATTTTGCTTTCCTTTTTCTGCAACCTAATCAAATATTACTTGAAACAGAGGGATGATGCCCCAATTAAATGGATGACTGCTGCAATCATGGAATATCTTTGAAAATAAATGGGAAAGATTCCTGCTCCATGTGCAGGCAGTACCATGGATACCAAGGACAGATACAATCCCAGTTTAGAAATGCATAATAATAGTGAAACAGTAGTAGTTACATTAACGTTACTGACTATTATGTATAACTTCTCTCTGACCCAGGGAATGGTAAGGTTGTTTGTACCAAACTGCTTCAATAAAAGAGAAAAAAATATGCCTGCACTGTGTCATGTACAGAGACACATACCTCGTGGCATTCAAGCTGCTGCAGAACTGAAATAATATAGTTGCATCAGCACATTGCAAATAAGGTCTGCCAAGAGGACTGGCATCATTACCTAACCTAGTGATTATGGAGCTTGGCCAAGAGTGATGTATTCTTGGTCCCACTCTCTATGTCCTTGATTATTTCTGGCTTGCATTTGTTTTTTAATCCAGATGCCATCTAATGTTAGATGTTTGAACATCCCACAGAGCAGAAACTGGGTCCCAGATCTCTTCCACTTGGATCTAGGTTTGTGCTTCTTTGTAGGCTCTGCCTGGCCCAGTCCCTCCTGCGTTTTCCTGCAGGAGGTGGAAGCCGTAGTGTCAGCCCTCCTCAGCAGGGAAAAGCCTGGAATCCAGGTCTACCACTTCCTAAGCAAATACTCTACTCGGGTATTATGCAAAGTGCCGTGGCTGTGAATAAAAACTTGGCATGCATTAAGACTGCTCAAAGCATACCAAATAAATCAGACTCTTCAGGAGGGACAGCTAGTTTGTAAATCCCAAACAGCCTTTGTTGACAGAGAAGTGCTTAGAATGTCAGCTCAGCTTGGATTTTTCAGAAATCTAGTGCAAAATCCCTTTGTGTCTCCAGTTTTCATTACCCCCTGAGCTGTGAGGCAGAGTATTCGTGTTTGGCATTCAGGATGAGGTGCATTTCAGCTCTTTGCCTGTCCTGTGCACCTATAGCAGCTGAGCCCCAGAGCCCCATTTCTGTAAAAGGTTTTGTGCCCAGAAAGCAGGAGTGGACTGAGAGCAGGAGTCACACTAGTACTGTTAGAGGACACGAGCCTGGCAGTGTGCAGGACCCAGTGAATCAGGATTCAGCACAGGAGGCTGGTGAATGTTTCAACAGGGAAAGCACAAACAGATTCCTAGTCTGCTTGCGTGTTCAAAAGCTGCTTCTGAAACAAAAGGCGAAGAAAGGTTATAGATAAAGAAGTTAGTTTTAAAAGAACTGTATGAGCACAAATGGGTGTTCTGAATTCAGCTCTGAAAGGAAATAGCCTTTTAATACATACTTGAGCAGTTAAGGTCTGAACCTTACTAGTTTCCTGAAAAGTGATGCTTATTGCTTGCAAAACGAGTGCTCAGAGCAACTGTCCAGGGGCTGTGGCCTATACCTAAGCAGCCAGATAACTTAATAAAAGCAACAGCAAGTTCGTTTGTGCAGCTATGCTGCATTTGTCTAACTGCTCAGGATGTCCTGGAAAATGATGTCTAATATCAACAGCGTAGGTGAGACATTTGTGTCTTGGTTCTTGTTCAGAAATGTGAAATTAGAAAGCTTGACATGGCTGTCCTGGGTACTGTTCACCTCATGCTACTAAGAAACTTCTTACTATGCTGGCATATCTTTTCCTGGACAGTATGTATTCTCCAGTTGAGCTACACAATGGCTTACATATGCTAAATCTATTTATGTGTTCACAGTATAAAGCTTGCCAGGCCTTATTTGCATTTGTGGTTTATAAAACCTGAACATGATTTCCTGAATGCATGACAGTGCCATATATCGTCCTGATATGCTCTGAAAACCAACCTCCTAATGACTTTTAGCCTATTCCTAAGGCTGCTTACATTATTGTAATGTTGTTGAGTTACCTCTAACAGAGCCAGCATCTCACTATAGAGATTTCATTCCCTTATGAGATGGCAAAGCAACTCTTTTTCTCAGCTGCATTAGTTGTCTCACTGCGGATAACTCGGCCCAGATTTGCATAGGTGTTGACTGTCACAACTGCATGTCCCAGTGGCTGCAAAAGACACTGGGGAGTGCTCAGTGCTTTCTGAAAAATGAGACTATTCAGATTTCAAATTTACCACTGCAAATTAGAGGAGTGGAAAGTATGAGGCAATGAAGGATGGGATTTATTTGCGTTCTCCTGATTCCAGTGTACTGGTGTGACTACTAAATATATTTTGAGATCTCCTGAGTCTTTGAGAGCATGTAATATTTTTGTCTTAACAAGGAAAAGAAGAAAATGATGGATGAAATCGGATCGTACAAATTTTATTTAAACATGCTGTCATTGATTTGCATTTGATTTCTTGGTCCAACTGGAGCAGGAAAATCCTGCTTTTTCAGCTCTGCAAGTTCTATGATTACATGAGAACCCCCTAAAGAGCTGATAAAACAAGTGTGACAACTCAAGATAAGTAATTGCTTCTGGCTAATTGTTTCCAAACTACAGATGCAGTCATATAGTCAAAAATCATCATGGCCAGCTCATGGAACAGCTGTTTCATATAGAAATGCTGTGATTCATTTTGTATTCCTGTCCATTATGTGCTTTTGGTGAATTTAGTGCAATTACATGTAGAAAAAGGTCATTGCTGTTTTTGAGGAAGGCATTGGAAGCTGCCATTTTTCAACAGTGTATTTCTGTGTTGCATTATTCCCCCTGACAAAAAGCAGTCAGAAAGGTGTGTCAGAAAGACAGATTATCTTCAAAAACATATGAAAGGTGGCAGTCTGATTTCAACACAGTTCTGTGTAATTTATATTTTTTTTTTGTGTCACGTTGTTAATTGTCCTGTTTGGTAAAGGTGCATGTTAGTAGGAAAAAAATCCAAATGAGAAGCAACAGGATATTCTGAAGAAAATTGCTTGAGAGAAATTTTGCTGGGGTGTTCCTTCTATAGCCACAAATAAATAAAATACCACACCAGCAGAAGAGATTCTGCCCAAATTTGGCTCTCCACCCATGGGAATGGATGTGGATCTGCAGCTGCAGTGATCCTGGCTGTTAATTTTCCTGGGTGTTTGCTCTGTTATCTCACTTTTCTCCCTGTAAAATGGGATATTAATCCCTCCTTCTTTCAGAGATTTAGTTAGGTTTTGTACAGTCCTTTGGCACTATTAATAAAGGATTTCCTCTGCAATTTAAGTTGCCTCTCCCCCTTTGCAGAGATACTCCCGGCCACACCAGGAACCTTTCTCTGCAGTCAGATTCTCTGTTTTGCATTAGGAGCTGATGAATATAAAGCTGAGATTTTCCCTGAGAATCTGGAAGAGAAGCTGAAATCACTTCAGTGAAAAGTGAGCCAGCGTGGTGAGTTTTATATCCCTAAATTAGCACTGAAAAGAAGGAGAAAACTTAAGAAGTAATTTCACAGTAAAGCCTCAGTATGCTGTTGAGTAGGAAAATAAAATATTCTTCATCCATGAATCATGCTCATTCCTGGGGAGGAGAGATAGATACTTATTGCTCCTGCCATTTACCCTCTAGCCAGCTGTCTGAAGAAGTGTCATGCACCTCTAGCCACATGTTGAAAGAATCTTCTCTGCTCTCTCAAGTTGTTATAATGGTTAGAACAGAGAGGAATTTTGAAGGACTTCATTATTCTCACCATTTAATTTTGCAGGATGCCCTTTGGTGCTTCTGCTCTGCGGTGCAGCACAGTCATTGTGATTGATGTATACATCTGGTGGACACCAAAATAAGGCTACCACTGCTAAGAAATACTGACTTTGATGTCATGAATTACAAAACAAAACAAAAAAAGTCACTAAGACCATTTTGGAAATATGAAGTAGCAATGCTTATTTATTTAGCAGCTATAGCACAGAAAGAGAACACCAAAAAGCAAATAAAAAAACCCTAAAGTATGGGAATCTAGTGCTAGCAAGCACCAGTTCAGTCTTTTCTCCTATGGATACAGTTGGATGCAGCAGCAGGAGTGTTATTTTCTCCCTGCATGATATGAGTCACTTCCACAGGAGACAATATGCAATCCTAAGAGCTAAGCACTAGGTGTTTCATATTTGCTGAATCTCTTGCTTTGAGTCATTGATTTCTTCACATCGAATCTCATCTCTGGCCCAGTTAGTGAGCCATTAAGTGAGGAGTCTACTGTGTTGATGAAATAATAATTCTGTTTACAGAGCGCCTTCTCACCAAGGCACTGTAGGTGCAGCAGAGTATCTGCTTAATTCACACTCTTTAATAATTAAAGCTTTTCTACCTAATGCCTTTGTGAAAAACTGAATTCTTGTGCTGTCTTCAACCAGAAGCAATTGCAGAGAGACTGCTTGGGGAGCAGTTCCTAGAAGGTTGCCCATTTGTTTGGCACTGGAACATCCTTTTCTATAGAATGAAGAAAACATTTCCTTCTTTTGAAGAAGCACATCAGCTGAGAAGCAGAATGCAGTGTTACTCCATTTCTGCCATAATGTTGTCCCATTAGGGACCACCATACTCTGAAAATTCATGTGACACTTCGAAGTCTTTTTTCCCCTTCTAAAAATTTAAGATATGCTGAAATTATACATATCCCTTAAAGAATAAACTGGCTCATGATAACAGAGAAAGATACCAGAAATGTAGGAAAAAATAAGGACTAGGATGACTTGTTGCAACCAGTCCAATGCAGAATGGTGGGAGTTTACCCACTCAGTTGAGAATTCCCCTAGAGGGGAGAAAATCTTGTTCATATAGTTTCAGACAATCACCTTCTACAGCACTCACCTTTTCATTTTTATTCTCGTGTCTAAGTAGGGAAAGAAGGAGAAAGGAAGGAACTAAGGTGTGCTGGCTAAGCAGCCAATGTGCTGTCTCATCCCCTAATACTTGCACACTGCTGGCTTAACTATGAACAGTTCCTCTGTGCTCTGCTTAAGAATCCACAGGGGCACTTGCAAAACCTGTCCAGAGATTTGCTTCCCTGGTCCACCAAAGCACATTTCTGTATGCTTAGTGAATCAGTTCAGGAGAGAATAAAGGTTAGTTACAAAAGCAAAAAAAATCCCTTTAACCATAAAGGCTTGGTTCTCCTTTTTTTTCCCTCTGTGAACATTCACGAAATTTTTGTAAAAAGACACATTAGGTTCCTGTACATACTTTGTGTAGGTGTAAAAATGACAAAAAAAAGGATCAGATGTCATAATCCTAAAGTGCTATCATTAGTGATATGCATCTGTAGATCTGCTCTAGGGCTAATACAACATAATTAATTAGTTATATTGTCTAGATACACCTCTGAAGTGACCATCTGCAGTGGGATGTGAAAAATGAACCTGAGGAACCAGCTATGAAACGTGGTGACTCTCATACCTGGCTGACATGACTTCCCTTTACCTGTGGGAAGGGCTCCTGGAAGCTAGAGTTCTTGTAGCAGAGTTTAGGCTTTAGGTCACAGTACTGCTTGTGTTTGAAATGTGCTTTGAGCAAGAAGAAAGACTAGCAGGGAAAAGATGGTACTCCATGTTGGCAGGAATGAATTAATTCACCTCTTGTGCCCATTTGAACACTGGCTTCCAGAAGAGGTGTCCATTCCCACTGCCATGGCATGTCCCTTGATTGCCATGTCACGGGACTGCCAGCTTACTCGATACATTGCACTGGTTAAGCTGAAACATCTTGAAAGTGTCCAGCTTTCTCTTAATGTTCTTGTATTTCTGTGCCCTCCCTTCCTATGTTTGAAGGGTCCCTGGCTAAGGAAGGGTGTAGAGATAGACAGTCATTTCAATTCACATTGCATCATCTCAAAGACTTTTTCTGAAGGTAATAAGCTGTAGTAATAGGTGAATAGTTCTGGTGGCATTAGCCCACTTCTGAGTAGTCTCTTTCCTGAAAGCCATTGTGTGTCATGGTGCCTGGGTGCTGACAGAGGCCTGGAGCTCATGGGGGAAGGTTCACTAGACCCCTGGGAGAGGTGGTGGCTGAGAGCAAACTGTCATTGGCTAAACTGCACTCAAGTAGTACTATTGCTGGTGTGAAGGCATGGGAACAACTAAAACTTACAATCTCCTCAAACAATGTCTTTGAAAATATTTTCCTAAGATTTTTACTTTGCTTCTGTCACAAAAAGCAAGACTGGAAAATAGTTTGAGAGCTCTTTTAAGATAAATCCTTTTGTGCCTTTCCTACAGATGCAGGTAATTGCAGAGAGATTTGGGATCTGTCTAAGTCAGATCCTGCCCATTAAAAAATATATCTCAGGGTTGGATTTGACATGCAGTGTTGACATCCTTCTTTCTATAGTAAGGCAGATGATATGTTTAGCAGACAGCTACTTTGACAACTTCCCTTCTCAGGAGCTGAAGGAAAATGCTGAAAATTTCCTGTGGCTTTTGATATTTTATGTGCTTGCTGGGCTAATCTTTATAAAATCCTGATGCTGGAGGGGTCACACTTACTGCTACCAGAGGCAGATGCAACTCCAGAGACATCAGTGGAATTGCATCTCATTGCAGTTATGAAGCTGGACCTCCTTTTGAAGAAAAATATTGCCTTGCTTACGTTAAGGGGAGAATGGACTTGCTAGATTCTGAGCTTTGATACCAATTCTGCAGGCTTGTATGACTGCAGGATCTTTCCAAACCTATAATTTCTTTCCATTAGGAAAATCACCTGCACAAACCTTTCAAGAAATTATCAAATAATATTATTTCCTCCTCCTACTTTGAATTACATCTTGAGTTATTCCCCAGGCATTGTGTGTCATTTTTACTTCCTTCCTTTCACTTTGTTACACTAGAAACTACCTTCTGTATACTAATGTTGAATAGCTAAATGCCCATATTATGTGATAGTGACTAACACCAGAAGCAGACCCTGAAGCCATTATAAAGAGCTATTGGACGATACTTGAACTGCCAAAATGCTCATTCAGAATGAGGTGAAAGCCAGACAAGTGTCTTGTAGAGGAAGTCAGTCTAGATGTTTCCTTGTATCACCTCCTTCTTTAATAGGAGATTCCCAGAGTGAGATCTCAACAGTTTTCTGGAAACCTTCCGACTGGTTACTGTGAATATATTTTTCAAAATAATTATTTTCCACAAGGTGAAATGTATCTAGTTTGTTTTCACTTGTATTGATTTGAATCATATCAAGATGTATACCAGATTTTTACTTGAATATTTGAGAAGACTGTTTGACCTGCATATTTATACAGTTTTTAAGGACATATGTAATGAAGTGGCAATGTGTTTGGCACAGTTGCAACTGTGAATACTTTTAGTGTGTTTGATATTGGTGTGTCTGGTAAAAGATGTAATTACTGTATCTTTTCTGAAAGTACAGTTAGACAAAGAGGCTTCTTCTCACACAATAAGCCATAATTAAAATTAATTATATACTAATGTAGAGAGATATTTCCTTTGTTAAATGGCTTGGTCACGTTTGCCCTCTAGTGGCAGCGAGTTTGCAAACGACGGACCCCCAGGAGCCAGACAAGAAGGGCCCTCTACAGAGAACATAGCTAATGGGTTTTTATTTAACTCTGTGGTTTGATTTATGGATCAGTCTATTTATCAGCCTCTACTGTGAGCATATAACTGTACAAGGAAGGCTTCTTCTCATCTAAAAGTCAGGGTGAAGTGTGAGTAAGCCTGCTTTCCCGCTGCTCCATTCCCGCAAAGGCAAGGCCATAAAGGAGCTCACCAAGTCTCTTGCCTAGAAGATAAGCACAGCAGCAGCTGGTAGGAGTGGAGGGGGCTCCAGTTAGATTTCCTGGGGGTTTGCTGTAGGAATCTGTTCAGCTTGTTGAGACACACTTGATTATGTAGCGCTTTCGTTATGACCCTGCTTTCTGCCTAACAAGGGAAAAATAAGCCCTACAAATAGCATAATGAAGTATTCAGGCAAAGAGAAGAACTTAAAGTAGGAAGGGTCTTTTCATATGAAGGAAATCTTTTGGGGAAGGAAGGGGGTAATGAAAGCCAGTAGCTGTGAAATTGCTGTGTGATAACCAAATAAGCAACCTCTCAGTCTGTCATTCAGAAAAAAATATTGCAGTTTTCAGACTTGAGTCGTTGGAATAGTATGGCAGACTATGACACATATTTTATTTCTCATACACTGTTTTAAAAGATCTACCAACGTATTTGCAGCACAAGAAACTTTGTTTTTTCCTAGAGTGAATGTGGATGTGGAAGGAAACAGGGAGGTTCAATGGTTTCAGTGCTATTAGTGTAACTATTGAGGAAATGGTTGAAGTTCAAGGATGATGTAATGTGGAAATTATCAGGTATCTTCCTGAGGGGGCCAACCCTGGGTGATCCCACGTCATTTTGTATTCCAAACACCCCCTGCTTGAGTTTGTTGGTTTTAAAAAAGTACTATTTTTTACCATCTTGATTGCCTTAGGATGAAGTACTTGTAGAATGGTGGAAGTGTAATGACAGCCTTATTGGATGAAGGATTTTCTGTGTTAAGATATGAGTTTTGGCAGCTTGGCTAAACATACATTTACAGCTAGCAGTGGTGAAAATCTCACATTGTCTACAGCACAGAAATTATTGGAGGTTATGCAGATGTAAGCTGTTGTGGTAGTGTAATGCTTTCTCTTGTGCTCAATATAGAGCTGCAGTTAAAAGGGGACTTGACGACTGGAACAACGGTGAAGGGGTTGACACGATTACAGGAAATATTTATATTTCTGTTATACATGGAGCAGTTCAGGTATACAGTCCTGATCACCTAATCTCAAAACAAATCAGCTGCATATATAAATAATTGAAAAAAAAACATTTAAATGAGACTTTTAAGGAAGGAGTATTGTCCAAAAGGATGCTAAAGATAAGGCAAGGATTCAAGAGGAGCAAAAACTTATGCATTTCAACCACTCCTCAGTGCCATGCTGAAAAAGTGCAGCAGTTGAGTGAAGGTGACATTCAAATGTTTCTACTATAAAGAATTTAACCTTAGAATTGGTGGTGAAAGCTTTGAAAGATATGAGAAATCCTTCTTAATTGTATTTTTATTTATATTGACATGATATAAATCAATACTACAGTCTGAGCTATGACTCTGCCTTGGCCAGGCCAGGATTCTCTCTGTAGGTGTTTGTTCATGTAAAGCTACAGATTTGGTAGGACTGAGTAGCACACAAAGCACAGAGCTTTGCCTGTGTCAGTAACCTAAACCTTGGCCTTTAATTCAGCTAGTCTGTGCCTACCCACCAAGAGAAAGTTGGAATGGGATGCCAAATGATGTACAAAAATTTAGTGCTTTGGGCTTCAGATCCTTTCAAAAATATAAATGAAATAACCTCATCATAGCACACCTGAAAAGCTCCTCCATCCCCTGCACAAGTGAAGAAAATGAGGCAGAGAGCAGCCCGTATGCACTGCGAAAAGGAACTGCATCTCAGGGGAGTTTCAGGCTGTCACATTGCGTCTCACTCTGCACAAGAGGGAGGGGTCAGCATCCCAACATTTCTCATGAGTGGAGCAATCCATTTTGTCGATCTACCAGCTGGCCAAAAGGTGGGGGGAGTGCCAGGTTCCCTGTCTGCCTGGTGCTAACCAGCTGGCCCTGGGCACGCTTTGGAGCCTGCAGAGCCAAGCTGAAGGCAGGAGGCAGCACAGGGGAGCTGGCTGGTTGCTGGACTTGGAGCTGGCAACCTTACCTGGCCCAGGAAGCTGTGTAATCTGTATGGCTGCAGCTGGGGATCTGAGGACTTGGCAAAGGGGGCAACCTGTCTGCCAGATTTATTCTGGTCTGTCAGGCAAGGTCACCAATTAATTTCTCTGGAGCATTTCAGTTTGGTTGCATCAGGATTTTCCAATGTGAAGCTATAGCATTGTAGAGACTGATGTCCAACTTCACAAAGGAAAGTAAAAGACATAGATAAAATGTAGGTTCTTATACGCAAGACTGAAATCCTTAATACTCCCTTCTATGCCTTTAAATAGCAAAGTCTATTGGTGCCTAATTTTCACAATCTGTGCAGCTCTCCAGCATCCTAAAGAACAGCCTTGCCTCTGCTCAGAAGTGCTGGAAAAGCCATAGGGCTCAGCCCCTTCTCACATGTAAGAATGAAAAGCCTCACACAAGATGTTCTTTCCTCTACACCCCTTAATCCTATCACTGAGCCCCACAAAAGCACAGTATCTGTGATTATGCTCATTCAGTGATACAACTGTGGTTCCCACCTATTTTCATACAATGATTTAATGGGCTGAACAGTCACCTGAGATGTGAGACTTCTCCCCCTCCCCACCATCCCCCAGCTATGTTTCAGAAGGGGCAAGGTAGCTGCCAGAACCCAGAAGATGATTTCAGGTACAGAAACCTGTTGCCAGGGAGCCTAGGGCCTTGGGGAATGGGATGTGTATGATGACCTCTTCAGCATTTCCTATTGAATAGTCTAGGTAGCTATCAGACTGGAGGGGGAAGATACCTTAGATCCTACCTAAAGTGCTTAACTCTCCTTAATATATGGAATTTAATACATCACTCTAGGGAGAAGATTGTACTCTGGCTTCAGACACATGAAAGTCAGGTCTGGTAATACAGTGAATCGTAATATCAGAGACAATAAGGGCACTATGGATGATGGTGTAGAGACGTCCAAGTTAGTATCAAATGGAAGTGGTATAGCCACATTTCACAAAGGTGGAACGACATTCAGGGATACCGGTGTATCTGCATTGAGTCTGAAGTAATGTAAACAGGTTAGTGTCACGATGAGATAAACATTTGACTGCCAGTTCTAGCCTCAGCCTGAGCCTGCATCAATCTCTCATGCCAATATTGAATCTACTGTATATACCATCCCCCAAGTGTCATGGTCATGGACAGATCTTGAATATTAATAGTCTTGTTTTGACCACATAAGCAGGAATCTAAGTAGAATTCTAGCATGTTAGCTTATTCAGCCCGAATTCTTGGCTTTATTTCTTTTTCTATAATTATCGTTTTAACGGCTGGCAAGAAAAGAAAGCATCAAAGCAGCTCTAGCTAGAGTAAATTCTCAATCGCATGAGAGACAGATATGACCACTATTAAACAAGGCACTTAAATATTGTTTCATATAATTATGAAAAATGTTGAGTTACTTGTACCTGCAAAGGTTAAGATGGTACATGGAGGAAGTAATGTAAAAATATAATAGGGATAAGTTTGAGGGGAGCTAGTCACAACATTTCATGCATTTGTCACCACTTACTATGTTTTGAAATTCATTTCATTACTGAGAAGAAGATTTTAAGAGTCATGAAAGTGCCCTGAAGCTTCAGAACGAAAAGAGACTGATCCTTTTTCCCAGTGAGACAAAATAAAGATGTGGCAAAAGCCTGAGGATTGTTATTTCAGCACCGTGGTTTAGCACTATATTTGTTATAGTGACCCTTGAAGAGTTCATGGAGGACTTGGGGTTTGATGGTGCAAATCTCCAATTAGTATTTTTCTCCAAAGCACTTACAATTTACCTAGAGACAAAGTGCATCAAAGATGATGGAGAATGTGGCTATCCAGTAACTGGACCCAAGTTTATTTGAACTATTTGAACCAACAGTATGCACAACCTAATGAATAGCTGCTATGGTAAAGATTTTGATTTAATTTTGCCTCTATTATGCAGATGGAAATTGGAGTATGCCAGGATAATCCACAAAGGTCTTGGATGTTCAAACTCCTTCTGGGCCCTGAACTCCAACCTTGCCTAACATCAACAACTCACCTTTACAACAACTGCTGTGTCACACGTGTCCCTGTCCCTTAGCCTGTTTGTAATCATAGATGAGTGAAAGATACTGCAGAAATAAAGCACAGAGAGAAGAGTGAGCACAAGTTTGTAAAGCTCCAAAACCTTCATCAGGCTGATGTTTTAACATGGGGTGCAATGTGAATTTTGAAGCTGCCTGAATAGCTTCTAGATGGGGCGTGGTGCACAGCTGCAGGGCTGCCTGCTCCCCCCAGGAACTGGGTGAAGGTGTGCTGTTGTGTCACATTTGTCCTGCTAAGAGAAGCTGAACAAGCCAGTGGACACAGATAAATAGGGAAGGGAAACTGGGACGTCAGGAAGAAACAGGCTATAGATAATGAAGAGAAGTGCTGTGATCAGATCTGTCTATATATAATTCCTGCTTCCCCAAACCCATCTGAAAGTAAACTTAATAATATTAGGACATGTAAGTGTTCAATGTGAATTACAGTTAAGTGAACTGCAAGGGAAAAAAGAGGGAAAAACAGGTATTTTTTTGTACATTAAAGCATTTTCAGGTACCAAAATAACAACCTTCTCAGACTGATTGAAGAAGAACCATAAGTGCTATTTTCGAACAGCTTTGGATTTTCTTACTAAACTGTTCTCCCAGCCCTGCTTGCAATGTAATTACTGCCTATCCGGCAATAACAGAAATGAGAATGTCTTAGGCAATGTCTTTTTCCTCCAGAGACAATGTGAAATGGTGTTCAGAAAGGTACAGAATTGTAATGTACTTACAGGAAAAAAACACATAGTAATCAAGTGTGGAGGTTAGGGGGAAAAAAACACCCCAAACCTTGATTAGAATTTATATAAAACTGCCTGGAATGTATCAGACCTATAAATAAACCTGGAGAAAAAAGATTTAAACCATTGTTAGTAAACAAAGCCGCCAGTAGGTGGCATGAGAGACCTTGAGATTCAACATAAAGCTCAGATGGCCCTAATAGCTACTCTCTTCTGCAACCTTCTGTGCTGTCTCTGGTTTTAGCCCCAACTACTGAATTTGCTAGATTCCCGAGGTTTCTTATTCATCAGCTGCACTTAGATCCACACAGTACATTTATTTTTAGGGACAACTAAAGTTCATTTAATAACTCATTCAAACATGCTGAGTAAAAGCCTAGCTCTGTTGAGTTTAACCATTGACTTCAGTGGGGTTAGAATTGTACATGTTATTTTTTTCAATGCTCATGCTGTGGAGCAGGCATTTCATTTCCAGGAGGGGTCTGATATTAACAGTTTTCTCCTTTCCTATCATGCTGCAGCTCCTTTCTCTGGAGCAGAATGACCATGCTTTCCTGAAAGTCACTGTGTCATTTAAAATTAGTGAATCAAAAGAGTCAAGTCTGATGGACAAAAGGTTTGTTGTCTTTGTCTAGGATACAAAAGACTCTGTCTCCAATTGCCTTTTGTCTATCCCACTGTAATAGCAGGATCCAATTCTAGGCTTTTATGAATAATCCACTAAGGTTTAACCAAAGTTGACCATGAACAAATTAAGTACGTTGTTTTGATTTTTTCCAAACGTATACTTATTTTACAGTTGGATGAATTTGAAAATGAAAACCTTCAACTTAGCAATAAAATATACTCATGTGGTTAGGAGGTCTAGTGGAAAAATTTACTCTTCATCTCTAGAATCACTGAAGAACTTACAAAAGACATACGGGACTATAAATTCATAGGCATTTCTGACTCCATCAACTAGGTGAGTAGTCATATCCTTCTGATGCAGAAAATGAGGCACAGAAATCCCCAGACTCATGTAAAACCACATTACAGAGCTGCAAAGGCAGGATTAGGACTCAAGCCTGGCTGATGCTTAGGCCTGCATCTTTTTGCTGACACTCATTTTTTTTAAACAATACTGGAGTACTATAATTGCAAGGTCATATTCCTTGATTACTACAGTAAAATCCAGAGTTCATTAATTCATATCATTGAAAAGCACTAAGAATGAAAAGTAGAGTGCATAAAACCTCAGCTTGCGAAGTACACATTTTAATACTCCGTAGGCTATATAACTTTGGTTTGCTTTATAAGATAGGACAGGCATGATTTCCAAATGAGGTTTAAATCTGGACTGCAGATATCCTCCCAGATGGGTTGGAAATGTCTGTGTGGTGCATTAGAATCTCCAGAAGGGCTTTTTCACACTTGTACTGCTAATGCTCTTAATTCCTTTGGCAAAATGAGCTGGTTCTAAGTGTTTTGCTTTGCTGTGCCCACTGCCAACCTCAGGCTTTACTAACTTTCATTATATTTGGATTTTACAGCTGCAACATCAGTGGAGTCTTTCAGTCAGTCAAAGGCATTCAGCTGTCTCAGCAAGAGGGCACTAATGAACATGAACTGGACAGAAATGAAAGCTGCCCCTTTGAAATGGAAATAATAAGAGCCATGTCTCACCCATGCCCTGTGCAGAGCAGTGAAAGCAATGTGCCTGGGTGTTGCTAGTGATGGTTTTCCCCTCTGGCTGAGCCTGGACCCTAGCCTGGTCTGCGTTACTGGTAGGGTGATGGTGAGCGAATCCCCTGGCTGTGCTCTGACATTGTGGGGCATTTTTACCTTTCTTTCCTTGTGTCTGGGGCAGTACGTGAGCTAGGAGTTTCTTTAGGACTTCTGGGATCAAGCCATCACATGCAACATTTTGCTGTTGGGACCTCTGTTGTCCATGAACACCACAGATAGTGGAAAGTGCTAACCAAGGCGCTTCTGCTAGGGAAAGGCACACGTGTATGGTTTTAGCATGGGTAGAATACCTTTTTCCAGGCATGACAATTTAGCAGAAAGAGATGCGTAGCTGTTCTGGTGGCTCCCTTTAATTGGGGAACTGGAAGTACCTTCTCGTTGGTGCAGGATCCGAAGTGGGGCTTCATCAGGGAGAGGCCTGACCTGACACACTTACTGTTTTTTAATGCTGTACATTATGTAGTATTATTATATATCATCACTGTAGAATAAACTAATTTAGGACTGCTGAACAGTCACTGCCTTCAAGTTTTTTCCAGTGACTTTAACAGTCTGTAAATTGTTTCTGGGAGAAGGCATTTGCCTTTATGAGCTGCTTGTATTTTTTGTACTGTACATCCCAGCTTGATCATTGTTAATTAGTGTCATGCTTCTGTGTAGATGACTGTGTTTTACTGCCAGCAGAATTACTTCTCTTACTAATGGCTCTTTGCTGTTACTAAATTCCTGTTCTAGTAGTTGAGCATGAAAGTTCATTTTTCTTCTCTCACTACATCTCTTTGCTACCTTTGTCTTATCTGAAGTGGTTGACTCGCAAAAGTTTCTCTTTTGTAAACAGTGGATTAAAGAGAAAGGTGTTGTTTTAAAGATGACAGTCTGATCCTATGAAAGTCAATGGCAAATCTCCCATAAGCCACAGGGAAAAAAATACGTTAAAGAAAAGTGGAATGCAATGGTCTTCATCTCCCCTCTTGTCTGGGGCTACCCTTTTTTGCAGTGTAGCACTTCTGATGAGTTAGCAAAACACAGCTTTTGTACAGGGAATTTGTGAATGCTTTATTACAAATAAAAACATAGCACAAGAACTCATGTTACTGGCTTTAGTTTGAACATACTGTTGAATAGAGCACTGGCTAACTGCATATAGACCCAGTACACACAAAGGTTCTCAAATACAACATATAGACTAAATTAAGGTTGGGGAAGGGAAAGAGGTGGGTAATCCCCTTTTGTTCTCTGTAGGTGTATGGGGTTTGTGTGTGGTGAGGTTTTAGTAGCAGGGGAGGGGCTACAGAGGTGGTTCCTGTGAGAAGCTGCTAGAAGCTGCCCCAACTCTGACCTCTGCCCAAGGCCGAGCCAATTAGTGACAGCAGCTGCACCTCTGTAATAGCATGTTTGAGAAGGGGAAACTGAGAGGAGGAAGAGCTGTGAGAGAAATACCTATGCAAACACTGAGGTCAGTTGAAGAAAGAAGGAGCAGGAGGGGGAGGTGTGCCAGACATCCTGCAGCCCCTGGTGAGAGGGCAGGCTGTCCTCTGCCACCTATGGAGGTCACCAGTGGAGCAGAGATCTGCCTGCAGCCCACGGAGGAACCCACGCTGGAGCAGTTCATGAAGAGCTGCAGCCCATGGGAAGGACTCACGTCAGAGAAGTTCATGGAGGACTAGCTCCCATGGGAGGGACCCCACGCTGGGGCAGGGGAAGAGTGTGAGGAGTTCTCCGAGGAGGAGGAAGGAGCAGCAGAAACAACAGGTGATGAACTGACCGTAACCCCCATTCCCTGCACCCCTGGTGGGGAGGAGGTAGAGAAATTGGGAGCAAAGCTGAGCCCTGGAAGAAGGGAGGGGTGGGGGGAAGGAATCTGAAGATGTTGTGTTTCTCGCTGTCCTACTCTGATTTGATCGATAAATTGGTGGTGGTGTTCAAATTAAATTGATGTTCTTTCTTCCCAAGTCGAGTCTGCTTTTTGCCTGTGACCATAATTGATGAGTGAGCCCTCCTTGTCCTTGTCTCGATCCCCAAGCCTTTTGGTGTATTTTCTCTTCTTCATCCCATCGGGGGTGTGGAGGATTGCGAGGTGGGGTGAGGAGTGAGCAAGCAGCTGCATGGGGGTCGGTTGCCCTCTGGGCTTAACCCACAACATTAGGTTATCCTCAGGAGAGAGGCTTAGGGCCAGAGGCAAACATGGTACCACAGCGTACGCACCAGGCATCAGGGCTCAGCCCACTGAGCCCTGGTTTGAAGAAACTCATAATAATTTACTTCCTTAATTCCAGAAGGAAGTAAGTGCAGTACACAGATTAAAACTGGGTCTTTTCTAATTTCTAGTTGGTGTCAAGCTGCAACTTGAGAGAGACCGAGAGGAGTACTATACATTACTCATATTTCTGCTCTTGAAAGAAAAGCACTGAGAAATGTTATTCTGTAATTGTTCAGCTATTTAGTCTTCAATCATCTTTCTGATAGCTCAGTTTTTAGTAGAAAGAAAAGTATTTTCTTTAATGACAGTTTCCTGACAGCATTTGGGTTCTGCAGTACCTCGCCCAGGCTGAGGCTTCTCTTGGAAGAGCATGCTGGCTGCTATTGACTGTTACAGAAAACATATCATGGTTCACTGCATGGCTGATTCATGTACAAGGTGAAGAGATATTCTGCCGTTGCACAGGGTTTGAAGGTGCCACCTATTTCTGGTACCCTGGGGTGGGAGGGAATTGCCTTCCTGTATAGGCCTAGTGAAAGCTAGTAGATTGACACTCCCCTGGTTAAACACAGTCTAACTGTCTTGCTTGTACTTTATTTTAGCTTTATGATGTTATTGATCTTATATAGTTTTCTACATACTACTTTTTTGGAGTATTTGGAATGCTACCTGATGTATTACTGTTCCCTGAAGTTTTTTAAGGCATCATTTTCATAGATATACAATAGGAGATGGTAAACCATAAAAAAAAGTTCCTATTCATACTTTTAGCTCATGAAGCAACAGCACATCCATTGAAATTTAAATGAAAATGGGGACTGTGTCACACACTATAGCTCTCTGGAAAGCTACAGTGGGAGTCTAGCAGTCCAATTCATTCCTTTGTAGAATGTACTAAGGCTAATGGTCTTGCTGGGAGTAAAATGTATTTTTTTGCAGAACAGTTCCAAGAACAGACTTTGCTCTTTACCAGAAAACATAAAAGAAAACAAATGCTTACTGTGTCTTTAGTATGCTAAATATGAAATTCTTTGCACAATGGAATGTTAGCAGTAGCTGTAATCATGTTTTTCTTTCATCACCTAGTGAACATAATTTTAAGAGAGGACTGCTGTAATTATATTTCAGATAAAAGGAAGCAGAATTTCTGGATAATATTATAGTTGGTCTGATTGTTGTGTTGATAGGGAAAAATAAAGAGAGAGACCACATGAATACTTATTTAATGAACAACATATTTATTAAGCAGTGCAGACTGTACATAATGCATTTGACTTTGGATGCAATGCAGTAGGCTTATTTTCTTCAAGCACGTTTCTTAATATTTTACTACAGCTATTACGTTCCCTTCTTATCTGTCCAGCTATTCAATTATTCATATAGTATGTCTATAGCACAACACTAAAGCGTTTAGCTTAACTACAGTCACCAGTGCAGGTACAATCAATGTCAGCATCCACAGACTCCACAACATCCTCAGATGCAGATTTCTTATCGCTGCTTCTCTGCCATTCCAGCAGGCTTACAGCAGTATCTGTCAGAAGAGCAAAGCCATTGTTAACTAACATGAAGCAAATTAACACATTTCAAGGAAATACTGTTTTGATGGCTGCCAACTCCCTCATCAAGTAAAGAATAAAATCCTGCCCCCACAACTGACATCTAACTGACTCATTGACTTAGAGCAGGATTTTCATCCATGATATAATTACTATAATACTTCCCTAAAAGCAAAATGAATAACATTTCATGAAGCACAAAGACAACAGGCAGGAGGCTGTAAAAGTACTGAAAGTAGCCACCGTCAATGTAAGACCACCACGTACCAATACACATCAGCAATCCCTTTTTATGTTAGTGCTGCATATCACTGCGTATTTCAGCTGACTATTTGTCGAAGTTCATTCTGAAGGATAAGCCCTTTGGAGAATTTTCAGAGGTTCATAAACTTCTAATTAAAGTTTCCCATATATTGTGAAATCTGGCAGAGCATTGTCAGTTGCAGTATTAACCTTACCACACTGCTTTATCAACAGCAGCTTGAATAAGCCATATCCCTTAATGCTGAAATAATCTAAATGGAATAATGATATTCATCCTCCCAATAAATATTCTTAGCTAGTTGGAGGTTTATCATTGCATCTGGAACAATATTAGGACATTCATTTAGATTAAGTTTGTATAATGAGAATGGGTAAAGCTTTCATAATTTTACCTCCATTTGTTTTATCCCTTAGTTGGACAATACATATATAACATGCCATCTCTCATCACAGAGAAACCTGGAGACCGCTGTATGAGTTCAGGTTATATCAGTCGCTTATCTCCTGAAATGCTAGCACTCTCCCTTGGCTAAATTACTGTACAACCTGAGCGCAGGTTTTGCATAATATACTGGATAATAAATATTTCCTAGAAAGTTGCTGGAGATGCTTTTTAAAAATATATAATATTTTCAAGCTGTGAAATGAGAAATGCTACAAAATGTCTGAGTTCTGTTTTTTATGTACATTAATTCTTGTTATGTTTCTTACTCTTGGGCACAGTGTGGGTCTGATCACATTCACATCCATGTAGGAAATAGTTTCCTCAGCAAACTGGATCATGGCTGAGTAACTACAGTCCCTGTGGGTAGGGCTTGTGGCATGTTTGAAATGTAAACCAATATGTGGACTTAAACTTGGAGCAATGTCTGCCTCAGTCAAGATCCTAAGACTACAGTCTCACTGATTTGAGCACAACAGGGGAAATTCTGCATCCCTGTACTTCATTTTATCCTTGCTCCACTGGTGACAGTGATGGAGTCCCTTCTTTTGAAACAGCAGACTATCAGGTCTGAGTTTTCATATAAAGAGATGAGAAAATGTCTTTGTCCAGTGTATGCAAATACATGTTCTCAGCTTGAGAAAGATGAGGATTTTGCTTCTGCTGCTTCTCCAAGTCATCAAACAAAGAAAGAAAAAGAACTATTTTTAAGGGCTTGCCTTGTATTCCTATTGATCCTTAATGTGAAGATAAAGCAATCATATTGCTAAAAATTGCAAATGGCATCTTTTTCCTTCCTCGTCCTCCTCCCCTTTCTCCTCCTTCTTGTCAGGATAAATAAATAAAAATGCCCTTGATTAGGAGTGCTGCTAGCAGACTTCCCCGTCTCTGGTTCAGTAAATGAACCAGGAAAGCCTGAAGATGCTGTAAAAGCAGCAATGGCTGCGACAACTAATATATCTTTTTTCTTTCTTTCTGATTTTCCTCTTTTCTCACACATTTTTGTGGGAGAATGAGACAGCTTTATTATAGCCTAATATTCTGAGGCAGTGAGTGGCCTGGGGTGATGACATTTCAGAGATACAGATTGGACACACAAAAGAAATCTGTGAAACATGGATATGACAAGATTTTGGAAGGTTTTTTGTTGAGGGTGGGTTTTTCTTTTCATAAAATGATGCATCTATTCACATCTCAGGGAGCTGTCAGAAAACTATTATCACTCTCTCTGTGCTACTTGTTGAATAGACTGTTGGAGATGGTTGACTATTATAGAAAGATACTCATTGCTTTCATGGGCTGATTCAGCACGTTGCCGATATTAGTAACACAAGCAAAGTGCAAAGTTCTACAGAGATGTTGTTTAAAATCAGACATAAAATACTCTGTTCCTCCCCAGTATTACTCAACACAGGGGTCCATTGGCTTCAGTGAAACTCACAGGATTTTCCCAGCTATCCCAGTGGATTTGGCCAACAATGGTTAACACACAGAACAGATCACTTCTGTAGATACTCCCTAATGGTAGGTAATTCATTACAAGATTTGGGAAGGGATGCACCAGAAATATCTGTAGGTGCCAGGCTGGATTCTCCTCTCATGCTTATATAACTTCAGTGTGGACCTGTATTAGATAATGCATCACATCCATGACAAATTGGTATAAGTGAAAGGAGAAAAAGGACCAGTATTTTTAAAAATCTGGGGCACGAGTGTGTGTGTATAAAATACCTTCAAAAACAAACCATTTTTTGGAACAATCTAGAGAACATTTCATCAATGTGTTTTTTGCTGATGTATTGCACAGTGGCATAGCATGGCAGCCTAAACACAGCAGTCATGTCACACTATTTGACTGACTTTCAATTGCCTTACTTGCCCTGGTCTACACAAAATTGCAGGCTGTACTGTGCATAAAAGGACTCAGTGTTGCTTATCTCAACTTTATGGAGATCCTGAAAATGTGAAAAAAAAATTATCGATCATTGCTGTCCCTTTTACCACCTCAAATGTTTTTCTCAGATGATGCTACCTGCCATCATCTAAACAAGCTTTTAGCTGGCCAGTACTGTCAGTGGTTATAGCAAACACTAATGGGATTAAAAACAGCAGCTCAGAGAGGAGCCAGAGCAATACAGGTCTGTACGTGGTTGTGCTGTGTTTTGTTCTTTTGAGTGCTCCAGCAGAGCTCCTACAGTACGTGACAGAGAGAGAAAAATATCATACCTTTTGGGAAACAGTGGAAGCCAACCTTAACTGAAGCTTTTTCGATTGGAGTACAGTCTTTCATACATTTCAGTACTGGGTCAACAGAGTAGCACGTAGATTCCTCTCCATCAATAGTAGGATTTCGATTCAGCTTCACATAACTGCGCTGCAGCTTGCACCCTAAGAGGAAAAGGAAAAGTAGTTAAAATTATAGAAATAAATCCCAATCGATCCTTGTAATAATAAAGGTCCATATTTTCTCTTCAGCTTTTATTAAAACACAGGTGCCTGACAAACCATTTTCACAGTAGCGAGGTTATCGAGATAGGATGATAATAAGTTGGGGGATAGAGGAAAGAGTCTGAAAGGGGAGCTATTTTTAAAATCTAATTGCACAATATAATCCAAATGGAATCATGTATACCCAGTTTTTTAGAACTACATAATACACAGAAAATAACCTCTCATGTCTGAAAGCTATTAAGAATAGATACTGCAAGCACAATGGCTACTTCATTGCATTAGGAAAAATGTCAACTGTAGTGAATGGATTAAAAAAAAAGGCAGCATTTATATAATAACATCAAGGATAATTTTTGTATTGGATGATTTTTATAATGCTGCAATTATCTCACTAGAAAGGTATAATGTAACTTAACAGGATCCCAGCTATGACTCCGTTTCCTGACACACAGATAAGCACAATTCTGCTGCCACTGAAGTCAAGGAGAAAACAACCATTAACTTCAATAAAGTTATCTCAGGTCCAAGGTAAATGGAGACCTACAGAACACAACTGTATTGATGTTATGGGACATCATCATTATTTTTCCAGATACATGTGAGAGGATGCTCTTTTACTTTAGGAGTATTTCTAAATATTTCCCTGAGATTGCACCATCAGATGGTGCAAAACAAAAATAAAATTTTGTGCACTCTGAAAATTTACATAAACTTAAGATCTGACTGATAGTCTGCAACTTCTTTGATTAAATTAAGTCTGCAGACAACAGCTGAAACTGCTTTCATTCAGTGGTCAAAATCACACTCATTTCAGTGGGAGCAAGATTAGGCCTGATTTTGACTCTCCAAGAAAAAAGCTACTCAGTGTAAGAAATTATAGTAGAATCAATTACTGAACTGCACATAAGACAAAGACTTTTGCTATAGTATATAGTGTCATTATTCGCAGGCAGTGTTTTAAACAGTCAGTGGTTAATGAAGTTAAAATGGATATATATTGCCATTATCTTTTCTAAGTAAAAGTTATCTGCTGCTTTAAATTTTTTTTTTTCTAGCTATTGGCAGAGGAAAAGTGAAATCGTATTCTCCCCAAGCATAAAGTGTTTTCAGATCTACTCACCACCAGAGCAAGTTTCTTCTAGCAATACCCATGAATGAACAAAAGCAGAACAGCTGTGTGCCAGCTTATGATTTGGCATTAGGAGTTCATTGTGCTTTTCTCTGTCATTATTTCCACAAACTCCACAGGTCTTTCCTCTCAACCATGAAGCAACGGTAACCTATAAAATAGCACAGCTTTGTAGTGAATACTGAAGTGTTGGTCTGTTACATTGCCAAGGTACAAAACAGAAAGAAAGTAGTAACCTTGAAAGCCCAATACCTTAAGGATCACGCCGTCAAAAGTCACATTCTTCAGTCCGTGCGTTGGAACTTCCACAATAACTGTTGTTCCATTTCTATAAATTTTAACACTGTCTGTAAAAAGATAGTGAATCATAAGGTGATCTACTTAATTTCAAATTAATGGAGAAACTGAGTAGCATAAAATAGACCATAATGTATTTTCCATCACGATAATTTTGCTGCTACAGTTGGATTTTTTTTTTTGGTGGAGAGAGAAAGCAAAAATAGAAGAAATTATCTCTTTATCTGTAAAAATTTTGGTACTGGTGTTTCCTATAGTTGGAACTGACTTTTGTATTGAGTCTGCTAAGTCTTGAAATGATAATGATATTGGTGGTCCTCCAGCTAAATATCTGAACCAAAGCATCTAACTGTGACTACAAGAACTTTTTTTCTAAACAATCACCAACCTGGACATACAATTTATGCTGGAGGAAAGTAAGAGTGTATATACTGTAGGAAACAGGGATGTAAGTCAATACAAATCTTAAGAAAGTAAAGTCTCTATTTATTTATTTTTTTTTAATTAATCCCACTTGTGGTTTTTTTACATTGGGATTTTTCTGTGGAGTTTGTAAAAACTTCTTGATATTTAGTTTCCAGGTCAGTCCTGGAAGAGTGGGTATCACAGCTTACCTTTTGCATACTCAGAAACTCCATTGTGTGATAGAACTGGTTCTTCATTGCATGCCACAAGGAGAGATGAATTTGCGGCAGGACAGATTGTGATGTTCCTTCAGAAAAAGGAAAATATGAAGAAAATAGTGGTTAATTTCAAATGTGCAAAGTAGAGATATTTGTGACCAAAGCTAGCAGAGAACCAACTTGAATATCTGAATTTTGAATGAATGAATGAGCTGTTTTCTTTCCAAAGTACAAACTTCATTGGGACTTTGGGTTTTGAGATTCAAACTTTAAAGAAAAGAGAGCATGGGGACTTAATAAGCACATTATCAGATAACAGTGGCTGTGAAATTGAAGACAAGAGCAATTAAACCATAGAGTTTCAGATGAGGATTCCTTCTGGAAATCCTGTCTTTCCCCTACTATCTGATTGCAAACCAGTTTCACCTAGGAGCTAGACATCTCCCATCCCCAGACTAACTCCCTGAAACTTTATACCTAATTCCTGAGCCCTCAGGATAAACCACACTTACACTGAGGTTGTATTTATGTGAACCTCTCTTGAGAAAGACTGAGGATCAACCTTTCTTGTAGTAATGATGAATTTTGGGTGTTCAGTACAGTCTTGGACCACTATCAGGTTGCAGCTTTTATTGAAAGAATATGTATGGCTCACGTGATCGAATGTTTTGAAATCTCCCTCGCTGACTTCACATGTGGCTGCAAAACAAAACCAGAAAAGAAATGGCAGATGTGACAATGGCATATGTGTTTCTGCAAAGTATTGAAAGCCACCTCTATGAGACTGAACTACCCAGTGAACAGGAAGAAAACTTCATTATCTCCTTGGCAGAAGCATTCAACGCTGCCAGAGTCTGTAAGGACAGGATAGCACTACAGAATAACTACCAGATATAGCCTATACTAGTATTGATTTTGATTACATGCTAAACACAGAACTCAAGCTAACAGGGTCTAAAATGTACCAAATTATTGAGAAACTAAAAATAGCAACTAACCATGATAAAAAGTAGTTCGCATTTCCCACAGAAGTGCTAGGCACCAACCAAGACTCACATGACTCCTTTTTGAAGAAAATAAACAGGGCAGAAAATACATGATCTATCTTGTACCCATCATCTGATGCCTCTCAATGCAGAGATGGCACCTTCTTAGAAGGCGCAAAGGACAACCTTTAGTCCTTGCAGACAGGAGGGATTCCTGAACTCTGAATTTTTACATCAGTCTGATGTCTCTTCATTCACCTGCCAACAAACATGCTTTTAAGTGAAGGAATGAGCTGTTGAGAAAGCAGGGTTAGAGATGCTATGCTTCCCTAGAAGACCACTACAAGGAAGGGCAAGGCCCAGTCATGGCAGAGGACAGATCTACAAGCATTGATTATTCATGAGACAAGCATATAAGTAATATTTACATTGATCTTCTTGTGCTATTTGCGAAGCTATTTCAGGAAATAAATTCCAGGCAGTGATATCTCTAGTCTTGTAAGTTGGAGATGGGCCTAAGGGCAGAGTGAATGGCATTCGGAGTGCCTGATAGTAAAGTGTTATCTGAAAAAGCAGAAATGAAAATACATTATGATAAATTGAACCATATTGCTCAAGATATGACTGCAAACAAAAAAAGACTCCTATCTTGAAAAACAAATCTTGAAGGTGCATTTATACAATTGCAGTTGTGTTAGTCTCTCCAGGATGTACCCAAACCTTAAGCTTTTGTGAGGAATAATTGTCTTCTCTTCTAGTCATACTTCTTGCCTTTTTGAGACATTGCTAAGGATATTGGAAAGTAATCGACATATATGAAGTTTAAGTGATAATTAAGCAACTTCTTAAAAAATAGGGTAACAAGTTAAATAACTGACTAAGTTGATGGATGTGTCTGGAAAAGTGAACAGCATCCATTACAGGCTGAAAACTGGCATGATGAGCATTGGGGTAAGATCCCTCACTGTAGCTACAAATTACATTTACCAAGAGAATCAAATTAATGCCTAGTGTGCCTACTTCTTCATTATCATATATTAAAGAGCCTGCAATACTGAAGCACCATGGAAGGTTAAAGACACACTAATTTCTCTGTGTATGAATGGCTAGCTGTTATTAATTTGCCAGAGATCCATAGGGGAAATTTTTCAAAGCGGTGCATAGGGATTTGGTGGACAAGGACCAATTAATCAGTGGGATTCTGCAGATCCAGCCTGTGCAAGCTGTTCTGAGAGTGTAACTAACTGCTCCAGCTTGGTTAAGGCAGAGTTGTTTTTGTGGCTGTCATAACTTGCTCTGCCCTGCCCCATCAAGCATGGTTACTGCAGATGTGGGACCTGGGTGACAACAAAGATAGATGCCATACATGGTTGCAATGGAGTGCAAGGTGTTCTCAAGGCCTCCGTTATCTGAGACCCCTATATATCCTCCTGAACTAGTCACACTGGGTAACATGAATCAAGGTGTGAGTGCAGAGTAGTCATACTTGAGACAATTTGGGCCTAACTGCTGTTCTCAGCATGGAAATAAGGTATTTGACTAGAGTCTGATTTTCAACTTATTGCTACATTGCACCAAAGCAGCACAAAATCAAGAGTACTCTTGTATGTATTTCAAGTCCCATGTCATGTAGTCAGGTATATAGCAGCTTCTCTAAAAGGGAATGTTTTGCTTTTTATTCTTTACATTAGGTATCAAAATGTTATTAGTTGAAAATCTGTTCAAGGTAAGGAAAAGGAAAATAAAAATTGACACGTACCCCAGGAGCTTTAATTACTGTATCAATTGTTCGTGGAGAAGTTGCAGCTGCCCTTACTATAAATTCATGAGATGGATTTCTCTGATGTACTTCTGAGAAGCCCAACACGAGTGCTGCACCGGGAACGTATTGCATGAATCTAGAGATAAACAAGATGTGACAAACTCAGGTACATGAGCAAAAGCAGACAGGGGAGGATGAGGACTACTGGCAGTTCTGAAAAATAAGGGAAACAATGGAAGAATTGAAAAGTCAAAGAAATAATACTTTGGGTCAAATTAAATGGTTGATTTACCCAGAGGAAACACATTGGTTTTATTTTGCTCATTTTAAATGAGTATTTTTTGAGACTGAATAGAAGAACATTTCAAAACAAAAAAGACATTTTGAACTATCAAATTATTTAATATGGAAAATGAAATTAAGCATGTCAAGTTTTTAAATATTTGGGGGATATCTTTTAATATGAAACAAGTGAAGAAAGTAGAGCACATTCACAAAATACTTCTGCGCCACTGAACTTGTGTTTTCCATATAAAAAACCCCCAAACATGTTTGGATTGAAAAATTTCATCCAATTCTTTCAGTGCTTTTATAAAGTCCACTAGCATAATAAAGGCAAAATAACAATTTAGGAAAGAACGAATTACATACGCTGTACTTGTCTTTTTTATCCAGGATGGAAGATCTCCCCATTGCACCTTCAGCTGCACGGCTGGCTTCCTTGCCAGTTGGCCCGTGGTAGCCATGGCCGCTATCCTGTAGTCCTGGCACTCTTTGCCCCACCTCAGTCTGGCCTTTACAAACAAGGAAACAGTCACCCAAATTTCAGAAAAGAATCACAGAACCACCCTTGACTATTTCAAAATGCAAGTTTTTCTTCTTTGCTGAAACTTCACATTGATCCTTAATGTTTCCAAGTCTTTCTTTTGCTCTAAATAGGCTCACAGAGAAATTTTGACTACATCTGGAAAAATCTGAGGCATAGTAGAAAAAAAGTTTGCTAGGCTGTGCAGAACTACATGTACATGTCTTTGAGACATCTTCATATATCAAAGCAGCCCCTGAAACATTAGGTTTGTCATAATTTCCTGAGATTTCTTTAGACTTGGTAACTTCATAATCAATAGATTATGAGGAAGACTGTACTATAATTTCTATTAGTCTTCCCCAATACCTCTTGATTTGAACCCCACCCCACTTTTTTTCTATACTGAAATATCATGCTGAATTTGTTAAGCACAACTGCGAAAAGCAGAGTTTTGTAAATTGTTACACAAAGGTCTCTTGCATTAAAAGGCACGTGGGAAGCACAGCACAGGGAGACACAAAAAAGGAAAGACCTGTTTCTTTATTTATGATGCTTTCTCAGGCATCAACCCATTACCCAACTTTACTTTTTCCATCTTTTCATATAAATCCTAAGAATTACAACATTTCAAATGCATTTGAGTTATGAGTCTTGTAAAATGAATTATACAGAGAAAACCAGCCAGATTCCCAGACAAGCAAACTCAGAGGAGAGCAAACAATAAATAAGTAGTAATGAAGCAGTCGATTTTTCAAACATTTTTTATACTTCTACTGGTCATATTTTGATGTATCTTGAAAGTCAATATATTTTTTTGCTAGATTTTGAAGCAGCTGATTTTTTTTTATTATTTTTTATTTTTAATTCAATAGAATGGTGAAAGATAGCAACATTTTCTGAAATTTCACAAACATTGTGAAGCATTTCAAAATATGTATGTTTTTCCTGTTTAGTTCTGCTAATCAGCAGGTGCTCTGTGCTTATTAAAAAAACTCTGGGCTTTTTAGATGTCTCTCTAGGTGAAGCTGCCTGTGGGCTTACCTGTGCTTTCAGAGGCAGTATTACAGCATCAGCACACACTTTCCAATTGGTTTCAGCCAGCTGAACCACAACTAGTTGCACATCAACTTTGGCAGCATCAGGACGAACATATGCTGTAGCTTGATAACCTTGATTTCTGTTGTCACTCCTTACTGCCTGTGCCACAATCGTAACGCCAGGTGGAATTACGTCTCCCAGGAAGTTGCGCTGAAAAACAACCCCCAACCATCTGTGTATTTCTGTGTATTCACTGGAGAGTCTGCAGTCCAGTTTATGTGTACTGATAGCAGGAAGCAGCCCACATCCTTTGTCAGTTTAGTTTGTGGTACATGTTTGTATATCCCCAATATTTAAGGATAAATTTGGTTGGAATCTTGATTATTTCATTACCACCAGGAATTTTCAAAGACGTGATTGTTTTGATGAGGGATCCAAGACTCTTCCAAACTATCTATGCATGTAGTAAGATTTTGTTCATTATTTCAATATTTCAAATAGCTGACTACAATATATACTAGATATCTTCATAGCATACACACATTCACAACATATTTTACTATAGTACAGCTCCTTCAAGCCAATTGATTATTTTGAAATCCTTAGCAGCACAGTTTCCATAGACATTGCCTGCATTTGCAGAGCTATTTGTTGTATTATTATGTAGGTACCTTTACTTAGTACAAATATAGAATACTAAGTGTGTAATAAATATAGAGATTATCTGTGCTTAATGGAACCTTACATTTAGCAATCAGTAATGACAATGGAGAGTCTGATTTTAGTTATACTCTGCATGCACTCATGACCTCAGGTCTACATCTAAACCTAATTACGTTTAAAAAAATCTTTAAATAAAACCCATTTATTTCCTCCCCATTTTTACCTTAATGCAGTTTATTTTGCATTTTGGGCTTTTATAGGAAAAATAAAATTCTTTCTCCTTTAACTTACACCCCATTCCCTTCAATTTTTATAATTTCCAAATCCAGGCTTTCACTTACTGCAAAAATCTTTACAAATGAAGGAAAATACACCCAAGAAACCAGCAAACAAACCCCTGAAGCCGAGGGAATTTGGAAACATATTTTCATGGGGGAAAATATCTCAACAGACTGTGACTTTCAATTTAAAAATTTGACTTGAGAGTACTTTCTGAGCTTAACCCCCTCAACCAGTTAGAGTGCCACCACAGCTACAGTTCCCGCTCTGCAGTCAGCAAAGCCCAGCTGATCACTTGTACCACACAGACAGTAGTACCTCATGTGTCAGGCTGGAACCATGGCTGTGGTGGCTGCTGACTCCTCTGCTTACGGGGCTCCTCCTTGAGTTGTGGCCAGCATTTTCTCCATGGTGGTGACTGCTGCTGCTGCTGCTTCTGCTGCTCGGGTGACTGCTTCTGCTGCTGCTGCCACCACTGCTGCTGTTGCGGTGGCTGCTTCCCAACTCAGAGGAAGATGATGATGAGCTGCTTGATATCTTATGATCTGGATGCTATGAAGCAAAAATAGGTTAAAAAGTTATGACATGGCCTCTAGTTTTACAGTGTAGACATCAGAATCAGAGCTATCAGCCTCCCTCTATAGGTAACAGACTTAAGACATATGTAGAATATTTTTTTTATTATCATATGCACACATGAAATACATCAGCTAGGAATGTGCCTTGGATCCATCTGGACCTCTCTGTCAATGGGAAGACCACATGCACAGTGATTGCAAATGGCAACATCACATTATCTAGGTCTAATGTTAGGGAAAATAAAACCTGACACTTAATAAGTGGTCGAATATATCCATATTTTTAGATATAAAAAAGAGATAACAATTTAATTAAAAACACTGTAAATCACCTTCCTCTTTCACAAGCAGGATACATAATAACTTTACAGGTAACACCTACAAATGCTGCTACATTGTCATCCTTCTAATACATACTTAAAACACCTCTGTGCCATAATGCATACTGAACCTGGTTTCTGATACAATCCACATACCTGATGATTATGCCATGATAGCCTAAAACCTGTGGACACAGCTATTCCCATTGGAAGATCCTGCTGTTTTATAATTCCCCCATGGTCTTTGTTAACTTAGCTTTGGTTGCATTGTACAGCATCTAGCCCAAAGGTGTCCTGACCCAAATTTGAGGATTGCAAGTGCTGCAACAACAGAAGGATGTAGTGTAATAGTCAGTATTTTAGTAATAAATCTGCTTATTTTGGCCATTGTCAATTGGACAGTATGGAATGCTCAAGTGAAGTAAACCAAACAAAGCCCTTCAGTAATATGCTTGATTCATATCAACTATAGCCACCATGTGGAATGTGCATTTGAATTAAGGACCTACCCAATAGACATGAGCGGATCTGAAGCGGAGCTGGTATACTTTTGGAAGGTGATATTCCTGCAAAATTCCAAAAGAAGTTATTACCTACAGCTCAGTAAGGATCACCTCCTAGCAGTAGCCAAAGCATCAGAAAATTTTACCCGTTCTGTAGAAATGTCGTGACTACTGTGACTGTTAAATTGGGACTTGACATTTTTCGTCTCAGCTTGTCTGTCATATTTGCTGTGGCGATAGGAAGCACTACTGCTTTCACTGCTGCTGTTGGTGCCACTGCTGGTGCTTCTGCTGCTGCTGCTACTCTGTGTTTTATGCTTCTGCTCACGGACACTTCTCTCTCCTTCAGCAGCGCTCGCATATGAAAATGGTGTGGTTTTGGACTGCTGCTTAGCCTTATGCTTTATACTAGATGCTTTGCTACTGCTGCTGTTGATGCTACCTGTGCTGCTACTGCTGCTGCCCTTGCTGCTGCTACTACTGCTACTGCTTTTGCTACTGCTGCTGCTACTACTGCTACTGCTTTTGCTACTGCTGCTGTCACTACTGCTACTGCTTTTGCTCTTACTACTACTGCTGCTACTGCTTTTGCTCTTACTACTACTGCTGCTACTACTACTGCTTTTGCTCTTACTACTACTGCTGCCACTACTACTGCTTTTGCTGCTACTGCTGCTGCCACCGCTACTGCTGCTGCTGCTAATGCCGCTGTCCCCAAAGGGGTAGAATTTCCTTCCTTCGACTTTGGATCTTCTTGCTTTCAGATTTATCTGGGTGCCTCCCTGTGATGCTCTGTTGTCAGAGTCGCTGCTGGAGGGACTGCTTGCTGTACTCTTGGCACTTCCACTGGTGCTGCTGGCACTGGACGATGAACTTCTGGATTTTCTTGTCCCCTAGTCAATGGTACCATTGGAAAAACAAAATTATTTTTCTGTGTTTCTGCAGAAGGCTGTAAGTAAAACCAAATACAGAAATGATACTACTGAGAGATACAGATACTATGAATCTCTCTGCTGCCTTAGAAGACAAGATGTACGCCTGATAGCATTCTTGCAATACATCACAATAAGGCAAATTCATAATAATGTGTTAAAACCACACAAAAGTAGAACAATACTCCAAACACTTTTGTGATAATGAAGATGTGTAGAAATTGTTGATCATAAAATTACACGTAACTAATGTTGGTAATTACAGTGCTGTAGCTGTGACTATCTCAGGGCAAATTGTGTAGGCAGGTGTCAGAGCTTTTTGCTACAGTTGCAGTAGCTGGAAAGAACAGACTGCCTTTTGGGCACACAACAGCTATTTTGTGTCTTAGAAGAGGTTTTCAGAAAAACCTACAAAACCAACCTGCTCTTTCTAACATCCTTCACCTGCAGAAGAGACGAATGAAAACAAAAGACCTGCAGAAAGACTTGTGTACCCAAAAGCCTGTCTTTTTTTCCAAATTTTTGTATACTATCTAAACAAAGGAAGCTGCTTAGTAAAATAAATATAAATAACTAAGCTTTTTTAAATGTCTCCCACAAATCTAGAGATGGATTTTTACAGCAGTACCTGGTCATCAGTATCATCAAGGATTTTCTTCACTCTTTTAACTGCTTTTCTGCGGGAAGATACTTGTGCCTCTGGATCTTCAAATGTTACTAAACGTACCATTTTTGTAGGAGCTTGGTCTCCTGCTTGAATTGTGACTTGTATTTTTTCAAGTGCTTCTGTGTAAACTGAAATTGCATGACAATTAGTATTGCTGTTAGCATTAGCAACTGAATAATAGAATAAGCCAATTTTTGCTATAATTTGTTTAGCCATTCTTCCTCAAATGAAAATTTAAATGCTCATAGATTATTTTTGGTATTGAGCAACTTTGTTAAAAAAAAATATGTAATAGCTAAATCACATACGGGCAATAGCCAAATTTTAAAATATTAGCATGCTACTGGGTTCTTTTCAAGTCAATAAGCAGAATGATCAGCAGATTTAAGTCAAGTGAATTGGATTGATTAATTGGATAACAGTATGGTATAGCGAATTAGGCATCAGAGATGAATGGAGGCTCAACTCTTGAATTGTAAAGAATGGCCCAATAGTTAGGCCATTAGTTTGATACTTAGGAGACCTAGATTCAGTGGCCTGCTGTGCTTTTACTTCTTATGATCATGGATTAAGACATTAAGGACTAGATCCTGGCAGGGTTAATCCATAATTCCCTTTAAGAGTCTGCGTTTTTAGAGTGTAGCTACAGGACACTGCATCAGATCTGTTGCCCATGTCCAATTGCTCTGTGCTTGCATCCCAAATCCAATGATTCAGGATGCATCAGACACACTCTACAGGCACATATCAGCTCTGCTTGATGCTGGCCATGCTGAGTGGCATTGCTGGGAGAGCTGGGAAATTGCTGCTCAGATGAGGTGGGGAGAAACGGATTCCTGCTACAAGCATAGTCTGTTGCCAATACTGGTAGGGCTGATAGGTCTTATGGTAGTTTAGTGGTACTTAAGATACAAAATATATATATGTACATGTACAAATATATATGGGTATATACACACACCCCTACCCACCCACCCATCACTTTCTTTTTTGTACAGTTGTATTTACCTGGCTTGAAGCTCATTCTAAGGGCATGCTCTCCAACTAGGTAATAAAGAGGCACGTTTTTGATAAATGCTGCATGTATGCTTTTCCTCTCAATGCACACTTGAACCCCAAATGTACTTGCATTGAAGCACAAGGACTGAACAAATGGCTCTTTTCTGGAAGAAGAGTGTCCAAAGTAAAAGGAATTTCCTGATGAAACATCTGCAGACTGTCTGTCCTATTAGATAATACACATGTCAAGTTAAACTGGACAACAGTAAGAGGAATAATTGCTTGTTATGAGTGCTGTTTCAGTAATAGTTACATGTAATCCGCAGGAGGAATTAACCAGTTTATTTGAGATAGCAAGGCCATGACATAAGACAACTTGGGTTTCAATTGGACAAAATTATCAACTGAATGGCTTGATTAGACTATCTAGTGTAAAAAGAGCTTCAGGCTATAACAATGGAAAATTGTATCACAAATTAATTCTAAATATTTTATATTGTTTTCCTGGAGTATTAGACACTCTTAACAGGTTCTTGATAAATCTGAGTGTGCTCTAGACTGACTGGAGTCCTTTCCTTTGATTTCTGATTGGGTCAAACAACAGAACCTTCACCTGTGTTCATGAAAATTCTGTCTCAGTTAAGGTCTAACATGAATGTGAGACTATATCAACTAGCTGGTCAAAGCATATCAGATGTGAGAAATTTCCACTCAAAACTATGTAATATACATGTGATAAGCATTGCTTGCAGATGAACAAATTAAAATGAATTAAAATTAGAATCAAATCCATTAAATGAAAACTATGATTTCCTGGAGCGATGAAGCAAATAGCTAAAGACACATAATCGTAAGCTTTCAATTTCACATGTAATACAGGTTTGCAACTATTTTTGTACTCAGTTTATCCTGTCTCACAAGATTCCAAACTTGTATGAACCCCACTGAAAAACTGGAATTTTAATGCTAATATTTTCTTTCCAAAGGAAATTCTAATGATACTGTGAAATGTTCCAGTTAGTGCCGTTTTTCAGTTGTTATTCATTTAAGAATAACTGTGGAGTGCTGAGTTTTCAGGAAGGGCAGCACAGAGGCACAAAGCAGAAGAACTTTGCTTGTTCCAGAATATTGGAAACTGCTCTCACTGGCAGTATGTGTGCCTATTGACTTCTCCATAGGAAAGTGCTGTACTCATCCTCTGTTTGTCTCTTATTTTATCTGAAAACCCTTCAGAGTTGCAGGACAACAATGAAACCAGAACAGGACAGTGTATTCCTTACCTCTGTCAGTCTTTCACTGAGTGAATTATCATGGCGATGCCTTCACAACGCTGCCTACCATAGAAAGTCTGTACTGGCTTTTATAGAAAACTGTAGATCAGGAAGTCATTTGACTTGACACACAATCTGCCATCCATCCTTGAATCAGGATGCTTATAAGCATTAAATTTGGCTCTACAAATTGAGCAACAGAGTGTCTCGTGGAACATTTGTGGCTGCCCCAGGAATGTGATGCTTGCATAATGCTTGCAAAGTATTTTAAAGATTGTGGGCCTATCCTGTAGATGGCAGTGTAAAATTAATTACTAAAGAAAATGCTTTTGCTTTTGAAAAAGTGTTGCAAGTCTAATGTATTACACTCAAGATTTTAAAATACTGTTACTATAGGGCTATTTGTGTTATTAGATTGAACCTGACTTATTTGAGCGAAGTAGCATTGGTCAGAGATGAAGTGTACATTTTCCTATGGAGAAAATAAATGGCCTCCCACTGATTAAAAGCCCCCAAAAGAATAGTCAGACACTACATCATTCACCCTGTTATCAGTCTCGTCTGACGCAGAATCTGAATCGAAGGACATCTTCATTATGTCAGGCACTGCTTCAGGTAGAAGAACTGGAGTCGTCTTACCAGCAGTCAAATCCCCAATATTTCGAGTAACAGCTAATGTCTTAGACCTGCAGAATAAACATTAGAGGAAACTGTATCGATAAAGCACCGCTGAGGAAAAGACCTGAATAATGTCTTGCAGCATGTACTCAGCAACAAGTATCATAACTTGCAAATTGCTTTACAGATATTTACAGCATCTTTCCTGTTAGTTGTATTTTCAAGGACTGCTAAGAGTGAATAAAGACAGGGACCAATCTCAGGGGCAGATAGCTCAGTTAGGTTTTTAGAATCATGTGTACAGGTTAAAAGCATTGCAGTTGATGTGATCTCCATATGCTTAACACCTTGAGGAACAGCCCACTTAGAAGCCTGGCTGTGGATTACATATTTCTGAGTGTCCTATTTTGATCTTCTGGACTTTTAAATTCTTAAACTCATCTTCTGTGTGTTCACTGCTAAACCTAGTTCTCATTTCCTTTCACAATATATTTGCGTAAATACTGTCGTAACTTCAAAAACAACCTAGGGACTGGTGGCTATTGTATGCTATTTCCTATGCAACTTTTGTTAAAGCAGAATTAAAGAAAGGAGTCTGAAATCATCCAGCTTGATCTAAATTGACTGGTACTCATGGCTTGGCAAGACATCATAGAGAGATACATAGGAAGGTTTAGAGCCTATTTACATAAATGTGTTCAGTACATAGTTTCCAGTGTTGTGGACTCTAAGAGTAGTCAGGATCTAGGATGAGTGATATAAGGTGCAGCATGAGACTGAGACTCTCATGGTTAAATATTCTGATCCCCTAGCTCCATACCCAACATTCTTTGTGGAAGTTGCTACAGTGCTGTGATAACTTATGAGTTTTGGTTTGGGTCAGAGAAACATCTTGAATGTTGAACACTTTTGAGACATGAAAACCTATTTCCCTCAGCTATTAACATGAACTCTACCTTATTAGCCATTTATCAGTGCTAACATCCAGCTCAAAATTACCCACGTGCTGTTTCTCACGTATGAAGTTGATCTGCTTGTCCTGGGGCTATCGCGGTCTACTAATGGAGGTGGCCTTTGTGACAGTGAATGGAAAGATGGTCTGCAAAATGGTGTCTATTTTAATATGGTCCACACTGTAGTAGCCTGAGCAATTCCAATCTAACCTATCTGAAAGATGAATCTGTATTCATTTGATAGCCTCTCTTCGTCTTGAAGGCTCCTACCGTGCTGTGTGCACTGTAAAGCACACAATTGCTCTTCATGTGGAACACCTCAATAAAACGTGTGTCACCTGTGGGCTTTGTTTTCTTTTGCATCTCTCTCTATTTTAGATAAGGACATGACAGCAACGCTCCATGCTGGGTGATAGGAGAACCTTGAAGAATGGAATCTGAAATAAAATATTCTCCCTAACAAGCTGAGGGGATAAAAGAAAATACAAATCAACTTGCATTTCAGATGGCTCATCTGGGTAAAGGGACAAAAAGGGAAATGGCTTTTATTTTAATCCCATTCAATAATTCAAATGACCACTGAACTGCAGGCTGGGTCTCCAAGCAGAAAGCCCTGGGGTTTCTTTTCCAATTTTTTTAGTATTTTTTATGCCAATAGTCTACTCCTGCCACCTAATGAAAGTGGAAGATCGATTCCTCCCTGTTGAGCACAGAGAGCCAACAAATGTAGCTGCATCACAGGTGACACATGTCAATGTCTGCAGAATCACACGGCACAGTAAAAATAGGCTACAAGAGCGAGCTCTGGTGCTTTAACAAGAAAAACAGTCACAAAGAAGGCCTAAAGCTATGGTATGAAAGAATCTGTTCTCTCTGATCCCACACAAGGGAGAAAAAATAAAAAGGAGATTTTCCAATATGTATTAGTGTATTTTTTGGATAAGAGAAGAGCTGTGCTATAGTATAAGCCAAATTCACTGCAGGGGTAAGGGACAAGCAATTCAGCTGTGTTGGGCCTACTGATGTTTCAGTGAGTGTGGCCTTACATACATCCCTAACATGAGGACAGAAGAGCTCAATGTCTGTTTAAAACAAAAAAATCAATGAAAAACTATTTTCCCAGGTTTTAAAGCACAGCATGGCATTGTATCTAAATAAATGAGAAGCAAGAGACAATCCTCCAACCAGATCTTTATCTCTCTTTCTGTTGTGGTGAAATGAAAATTTCTGCCTTTCCTACACATCATCCTTCTGATCTTGATGCAAAGGTGTTATAAAAACAGAGATTTGGAGCACCAGTCATTTCCCTTCTCTGTCCCCGAACACACTGCACTGCCTTGTGAGCTCACAGTATACGCTGGCTCTTCTGCATCTTCTGCTACACATGCTGGATACGTGTTGTACACAGTGTTGTAATTTCATAATTCATCTTTTAAATAAGATGCCCATGTGAAGCAATTTCTGCTTATCCTACAGTTAAAGCAAGAAAAAAGCCCTATGATACAAGCTCTATTCAAGCTTATGTATATACTTCAGTAGCCTGTCATTATGAATATGTGATATATTTTCAAAGTGCATTCTCTGGCAGCTCTCCATATTTATACTTTAATCACAGGGCTTTAATTTTCACTGAAATTTATTTGATTTTTACTTCTTCCTGTAAATTTTATTTAAAATTATGTTTAAGTAGCCATCTGTAGTATACTAAATATTTATGTTAAAAGAGCCTTAAAAATAACCATTATTTTTAATTAAATTTAAGTTTGATAGGACTGAATTGAAACACATGCTATATATTCTCTCCATGGTATGATTGATTATTTTGATCTGATTTTTGCTATAAAGAAAGTTGAGTCGGTAATGTGCGGATCTGTCTTGGGAATGGAATCTCTCTATCACTGAAGTTTTCATTATTTTTTTTCTTTAGAGTCTGTGATTGCTCACCTGAGTTTCTCTTCAGCTCCTGAAAATTTATATAAATCCCACAGCTGTGACAGGTTATAACCTGTATGGTGTGTAGGATATAACTGAACTTAATGCTATTGAAGACTGTTTGCTTCCTGCATCTGAATGTGAGAGATGAAGAGGAAAATAATATCGCATCCTGACTAGCTTTAATGACATGGTACCCCACTGACCATTAAGACAAAATACCCAATACTAAAATATTTTGAACAGAACTCACAAACAAATGAAAGAGCAATAGGTTTCTCGAACCATTTCTTTAAATGGGGAATTTAAAGCTAACAAGGGAAGGTGTCAGAATATCTCTAAAATATTGAATTCAGTAGGTTCTTTATTCTTTGATGGATCTATGCAAAAGGAAGAGAAAATCTTATGTTAAACTAAAATTTTTGAGTCATTCTATAAAGAATATATATGTGTCCTTTCTCTCTCTATCATGCCTGCTTATTTCTCTTCATACTTTTAACTTTACTTGGTCTTTGATATCCTCAGTGATGTGGTTCAGTGCTACATTCTCTAGTTATTGCTTTGCCTTCACTTGTACTCATTGCTGTTTCATTGCTCTGTGTGGTTTCCACTGACCATTTGTTTTGTAACAGTGAATGGGAATGCTTTTTGGAGAAAAATTGGTGGTGCTAAAAGTTAGCTAGTGAGTATTAGCTTTCTCATATACTTGGTGTTATAGAGCTATTTCCAAGTGACTACTTCACTTTATAAATGATAATGCTGTAGGGTCTAGAGCAGGGCTTGGGCTGGAACTCATGGATTCCTCTGCTGTAATCCCTTGTGTCTGATACTGACTTGCTTTATGCTTTCTGGCAATGCATTTAACCCTTTTTGTGTCTGATTTATTTCCCCTTAAGTCAAAGGAGTCAAAATATTTTTTATGTTGCTTTGCAGGGAGAACCCTTCTGCTAACATTCGTAGCTCTGCTTGAGGCTCTAAACTCCATATCAGTGTTCAATATTCTCATTTCAGTTCAGCATCCTTACTGAGTTCATTAATATCCACCTCACCCTCGCCAACAGTTAGAGCTAGTGAGAGCTGGTGCCTGCTGTCCCTGATGACCTTGGGAGCAGATTGTCCTGGTCTTCACAAGAAACTGAACAAAACTTTTGGGCTGTGGTGTCCCAGCAGCTTACACACAGCTAACTTTTGCTCTGTGAGCTGCCAAAAGACTCCCTTCTCTGCACAGAGAACCTGTTTATAATCACATTTGATGGAATGGAGGAATCATTTTAGGGAGGAGGATGAGATGTCCAGATCCCCATTGAAGGGCAAGGGAGAATAATGATTAGCCTAACTGGTGGCTAAACTGAGGAGACCTGCAGAGCTTCTCTGGGCCAGCAGCCATGAATGTTAATTGCAGCTGGATGAGGCAACTGAGCTCTTTTGTTACGGCTGTATTCCTAGAGCAGAAACTTGTTAACATTTCTGTTGATTGTATAATAGCTGGTTTCTGTTGTCAGTGATGCTTTTTCCTTTGTGATGAATTTTTGGCTTGTCTTTCTCAGTATTTTTTTATGTGTGTGTGAAGGTTTTCTAAGCTTTGGTCTACTGCTTTGATTCCTTGGACATACTCTTTCTGTTTCCTCCCTCTCTTTGTGCTTGTATTTCCATCTGTTTTCATTTGTTTGGCATCTGGTTACAACAGTTTTCCAGAGTGTATTGTAATTGCATGCACTGATAATAAATCAAGTAGACCTAACAGGTAAGAAAACCAAATGGCAGCCACAGGGAAACAAGTTAAAACACAAGAAACACCAAATCCTCTACACTTCAAGGCATCAAATGCAAATATATATAGGTTATCCACTATAACTAATAGGATTCAGCTGGTTTAAATCTTACCTAGTGTCTCCAGTCCAAATACACATATTGGGATAGAAATTTGGTGCCATTTCTGTTTCAAATAGCTTATGGGTCTCAACAACTGAGAAATGGTCCTAAAGAAGATTTTCAGGTGAGGACCACATGAAGTAATGCATATTTTCAAGCAAAGCTTTGGTACATGTCACTTCATTTAAAAGAAATAAACTACACCAATCATCGCCAGTTACCCAAGCTGTCAGTCAAAGACAAGATCTCTAAGCAAATGATCTGTTTTATTTGGAAGGAGTCTGCATTGCTGCATAGAAAGATAGTATGTGCTCTGTCTTACCTTACAGTAATTATGTTAGTCTCATCCTTACATGGTGGAATTTCAACTTTGATATTTTTTTCCTTCATATGGACAGTGGCAACAACATTCACAGGTACATGAGCATTCACTTCCGTGTGTGCTTCCAGCCCTGCCTGGACCATGTGTGTGTTGATGCCCATTACAAAGGTCATCTCCTTAGCCATGCTGAAAAGGTAGAATGAGGGTAAAATTATGTTCAGATAGCAAACAGCTGTTGAATTTTTCTGGCCTCTGTCACTTGGAAATATTATTCTTATTTTATACTAAATATTTACCTTAGACTCATTTTGGATCGCAGCCTAATGTTGGCATTTAGTAACTCAGGCAATCTGAAATCAGACTTTGGAGAAGGTGTAATCTGTGCTTGAACTATTACAAAGAAAGAAAAAAAAGCATTAAACATCGTCCCCAATCCTGACAAGCATGTTTGCATTGCTCAGGTCTTGAAATACGTTACCATTTCCTGCCACTTTTGTGACAGAAGAGTAATAGAAGCTGGTCTCTGTCGGGAACCCAGTGCAGGTGGGCACAATACGACGGATCTCAGAGGACAGTAAAGCCTTGGTCCACTGCTTCCCTACACCACTTTGAAGGCTACTGATTAGTCTCCTTATCGAAGGGATTTTTTCGTCAGGTCCATACCATGCCTGCAATTACAGAGTTCAACTTGTCTAAATAAGCAGAACTTAAATATCATGATCTGTGTCATTAACTATGCCTCAGGGGAAAGTCTGCCAGCAATGATTATAGCTAATCCTGATCAAAGATTGACCTTATTTGCCTTGATTAATACTAAAGACAAAAAACCCTCTTGAATTAAAAAGTTAAAAAAAGGGAGAAAATGTGTGAAAGTAACACTGTTTTAAAGCTTTTGATGCTTGGGTGGTGGTGTTTTCAAAATGATACCTGCAAGGCATTTTGGATGGCATTTTTATCGAGTCCACCGAAGAACAACTCTTGGCCAAACATCTTCAAGTAGCCCGATGCAAAAGGTTTGTCACTGGAGAATGCCTTCCAGTCAGAGAGCTGCATGAGAAGAGGAAGAAAGTCTAATTCTTTGTAACATTTGAGGAGGAAATAGCTTAGAGATTTTCTTTTCCCTGAGAATTTACCGTTTTTAGGATTTCCTTGAAGTCGTAGTCCGTCTCCCAGTCCCTGTCAGGAGAGTAACGTTTAGCAAACATCTCCTGCAGTCCTTCAACCACTATTCCCACCTGTGGGAAGAAGTAAAGTGTCAATGCCAATTGGATGATGGTCGTAAGAAGGGATGAGAGGGAAAACTGCAGATAGACCCAATTACCTCCAAGGGATCAGCCACTCTTCCAAGAAAATGTGTCCGCAGCTGGGACATTGCCATCGTTGGAATGAAACTGCCTGCATTATTCAATACCAAATATTTAGCTGCCAGTCCACTCATAAGGAACTCTGAAGAGAAATAGGCAGTAAAGGATGGCACAGTTAGTTTTTAAAGCCACGGTGTGAAGATTGTATCAATTTACTAATTGCATAATTCAACTGATATAGCATGATATGAGAAAGACCAGAAAACTCAGCTATAAAACTGATGTTATAAAACAGTCATAAACAGAATATTCTGCATTTTTAGACTATTAATGGGCAAAATTACAAGCCCCTTGCTCACTGCATGGTGCTTATGCTCTTTTTCCAATTGCTTCTGCTATATTATTTACATTCAGTCAGATTCCGTAACTTCAGCTTATGAAATGCTTTTGTGAGACATCATTTAGGGCAACTTGACAAAGGGGATCAGAAATGAAAACAGATTTGCTATCCTTTGCTAATAGTTTAGGGAAAGTGATATAGATGTCCTATAAGGACAGATGGTGAGGTGTAGATTTGTCTCTCAAATGATTCAGAGGCAATTTAATACATCTAGTGCCAAATGCTGTAATTTCTTACATGAAATGCACTAATTGTTAAGTAATTGTTAACTACTGAGTGAACTTTGAGCAAACATATTTTGTGTCTACTTATTTTCTCTACTTTAGATTTATAATCTATGATGTTCTTAGATACAGATAATCAGTGCAGAGCACAGTCATGTATTCTTCCCGACATTGGCACAGGTCTATGCAGTCCTGTTTTCTGAGTTACAGTAATCCCCAATGGTTTTCTAAGTTTCCTTTAGGTTTCAAGAGGAACCAGGATGACATGATATATAGGTATCCCTGTCATGCTTCTTTTCTTCCTCTCTCTTCTCTTCCTACATTAGTTGGAGGACAGGGAAGTATTTTAGGAGCCTCTACATTAAATTTCTGCCATCCTCATGTTAGACAAAGGCACCATATACTGATTAAATCGCAGCACCACCAGAAATCAGCTTTGGAAATCCAGTACAGCCCGGGAAGATCCAAACCAACAATTTTCATACCTTTATACAAATTATTGATGAGTTGTAGGAAATATATTTTCAAACATTATGAGAGGGAGTCTTTGACCTCTTTCCAGAAAAGGAGTGCTTAAATTCTCAAAATTATTTAGCCAAAAGTTAAAGAAAATATTATTGCTTGGCTCACAAATGTGGGCGTTATGAATACCCATGCCCATATTACTTCTTTAGTGCCACGTTCGGTGTTTCAGATAACATCTCACTTGTGAGTCAACATTTTCCCATTCTCTTCTGAATCTGTGCATGCAGACAGGGATCTTGATGGTCCCTTACCCTCATTTACTCCTCACGCTAAGTTTTTTCGTACCAGATTACTGGGACTAATTTTGATTTCTAATTTCTCAGGACAGAGTCCAACTTTTCATGTATTTGAGAAACAGTCTGTTGGAAAAGCAATCCACTTAGTCTACTAAATCTGTATGAACTGGCATTTCACTACATTACCTTCATTGTTTTGCTATATGAAGCTCATGTGCTACCCAAAGCGCTACGCACTATCTACCTACAACATATGTGGTTCAGTAACAGGTCCTACAATCAAAATACAGATATTTATGCAACCCCATTGGTGGCAGAGGAATCAGTGGAGAACCTTCAGCAGATAGCAAGGAAAGATGACAAAAACCCACATTTTAATGCTGATCCTATAGAAAAGAAAAAGCAAAGTGATGCCACACTGGGAAATTACTAATAAGCTGCCCTGAGACTTGGAAATGTGAAGACTAGTTTTTCTCTGAATGAGCTTAGTGAGAATGTAAGTGTTACATGGATTGGACACTAGAATGAGGCATGGTACTTTTACTGAATTTGTTAAGGCTCTTTCTTGGTGTTCTAACTTACAAAAACTGTTAGTTAAAAAACCCCATGGTACTTATTGATACTTAATAAGAAGTGTTGCTCATAAATCATTAAATGATTGTACAGAATTCATTGACTTGAAGAGAGCAGGGATATTTTCCATACCTCAGGCATTACACAGTGCTAATGCTCTAAGAAAATATTTACCAATGGAAAATTCTACTGACACAGTCAGATGATGCACTGTAGCCACTCCACTGTTAGAGTGTGATGGCACCTGCATATATCTGACTAAATGTCTTGCACCAAAGAAGAGGGAAAGAAAAATCAGTGATCAAAGAAAGCAGTCTTTGGTACCTATGAACATTAGTACACATATTTAACTATATGAATCTGTGCATATTGAGAGTCCTCACACTGAGCGGAACCTGGGTCATACCTTTGATTTCCATAGCAATGTGTAGAGCCATGTGTAACAGGTTCCAGATTAGTGATAGATTCATCTGACAGTATTGCCTGTCATTAAAAATTCAGCATTAGCACCACAAAGATCTGTGATGCTGAGGGCACATTTTTGTTTTTAGCAAGGAAACAGGTACTGCCTTACAGCCGTCACTATGGTAACTCCTCTATAATGGACTCACTGCAACACATTTCACCTGTGGCTAGTGGTAACAAATCAAATCAGAAAGCTGGAGGATGGATCCTCCTCCCACACCAGTGTAATAGAGGATTGACTTTAGCTGAGTTCTCCAAGTCTAAGATTAGCATGTGTGAGAAAAGGATCTTGTTCCTATTCTTCAGGATGAGAGGTTTAAATATTACATATGCATGGTAACCAAATTTCTGACAGTGGTCTTCACCAAGAATTAACAGCAATTCTCTAATGTGCTGCATTTCCAGGCTACAGCCAGAACAAAATAATTCACTTCACATAGCCCTCTGCCAGCTACCCTCATGTGTACTGCACCCTTTTTTCTCACTGCGAAAATTCAGATAGCTTCATTTTAAAAGCAAAAGTAAAGAGGAGAAAATAAGTACCTAAAACTAGAAACATATATCTGTGTATTACTGGAAAATGTATCTCTCCTTGAATCCATTTTAAATGGTACAAAAGTTCACACAGTCTGTATTAGTGACTATTTCTTTGGGCACTCTCTGTGTCTACCTCTGAGGCAGCAAGCATGTGTGTCATATATTACTGTGGTTGCTGTGGTGTGTATTACATTTTTTTTTATTATAGAGCGGATTAAATGGTCATGCAAAAACCATGCAACAGAGGCACAGAAACAATAAGATCTACAAAAGTCTTTCAAACCACTCTCCCCCTCCAAAAAGAAGGCAAAAGTACACTTAGCACTGTGGATTTCAGATGTTTCAGAATCTCTTTTTTCTATTTATTACATTGAAAAGAATCTTTACATGTACCAGTGAATAACAAAAGTGCTAAAAACATCCAAGTCCTCCTAGATAAACAGCATGCGTAAGGAAACTGTGTTTGTAGATATAATCTCCCTAGTCTGCCAGCTACATATGCCAAATCACTGAGGCTGTCATGGTCATTTGCATAGGGGAGTTGCTTAAAAAATCTCTACTGAGAAAAATAACATACATGGAAAATAGAAATAGCAACAATTTGGCCCAGCAAGACCTGTTTTCTAATCTGGTCATCCCCGCTCTGACTACATTTTTGTGTGCAACTCTCATTGATATAACTGGCCAGCCTTCAGATCCCATGTGTGGATCTGCTCATTCCAGTAAAGAATCCTGTTAGGAAGATACAAGAAAAATCTTTATACAATAAGCCTGAATTAGTTGCTTATGGGTGCAATGAATTGTCACATCTGAATGTTTTCAGAGTTTACTGTTTCACGGGTCACTACTGTTGGGGTGAAGTGTATTTAGCATCACATTTGAATTCAGCAAGAGTTGTAGGTGTTGAGCACCAGTAGAAATTAATCCACTTCAGCAGTAATTTAGGTCCCTTCTGTTTGTTTGGTGCTGAACAATGGTATGAAATTGTTAAGCACCACTGAGACTACAGCATTTGATACAGGAGCATGTGCTTCACCAACTAATGAAAATGGAGGGTTAGAGCCCCACAAGCCCTCTGGTAATTTCATGCTGGCAGTGTAAAATGCAAAACACACAGGGACCTAAACACTCTCCAAATGGAGAGCCTGAGATTTTTTTTTTTCTTTTTCACTGAACATAGGAGAATATGGAGCTAACATGAAGCTAACCAGCTGGCTAGGAGAATTGGGTTCTCATACTGAACAATTTTTTTTTCCACACATTGACCTGTATATATTCCTCTACAAAATCTTCTGAATCTTACCTTTAAACATACTGAAGCGGAAAACCTTGCTGAACTGATATCCAGATTTGTCAAATTTGGGACTTAATACTCTGATAGCCATTCTGCAAGCAGAAGCCCTGAAAAAATTTGGTGAGCACATTAACACCTCAATTAGTTTGCAACAAGTTTTTTATCTAGGGAAGGGATCCATATTTTCCTTACATCACTTGAAGATCTGGAGCTGTGCTCCTACCCAGGGCTCTCAGGTAGGAGTAGATGAAACTTGCCACTTGCATGCTAGGTTCCTTCAGCACAGCATCAGCTAGTGTCATCACTATTGGAAGACCTGGCTTGGTTTCAAGCAAAACCACTGCAGCTAACATTCGGATCCGAGGATTAATTTTGCGATTCAGGAAAATCTCAAGGGTAATAGCCTGGACCTGAGAATAATAGATACATTCAAATTTACAGGATGTTTGAACACTTTGCTAATAACCATTCATCACCGATGAATGATCTCTTCATCACTAGTACGGTAAAAATTTGTATTATTTAATTATTATGGCAACAGGTTCCTGGTTTCATAGACTGAGGGCTGGAAGGGGCATTATGGTAATGTAGTCTGACTTCCTACACAATCAAAGTGAAGGAACTTCACTGGATAACTTCTATATCAAGTCTATTATCCTTTTTTGAGCTATAGCAAAATATATCTGCAGCATAACCACTCTAGGTGAAAGAGATTTCATGGATCCATTACATACCTAAGAAGTGGTTTCAGTGACCACTTATCCCTACCCATACAGGTATGCCTTATTTCTAATCATTTGATCTCCTGGGGCCCTTTCTGCTAAATAATAAAATAAAAATGAAATCTGGTTTACTACCAGAAATCTCTATGCCACTGTAGACAACTTAAAACCAAAAGTTTATGCAACAAATGTAATTTCCACAGTACTACTTGTGACCGATGTGTTTGACCTCAGCAATTCAGTATCAACACCAATTTTGTACTGGAACCTTTGCGGTCTCTGTGAGCTGCACTGAAGCCTTTGACCCCAACTTCAAAATGGATGTGAATGGTGCAACACCATTCTGGCAGCCCCTCTGCACAGTCCTGTCCTGTTTGGGACAGTGCACATCCACACTTTCTAATGAAAAAACTGATCCAGAAAACTTCAATAAACTTTGGAAACACCCTGATTAGTTTTATTAATATGAACATGTTGATTGTCAAATACCAAGCTAAAAGTGGTGAAAAGGATGCAGTGGTTTCTAAATGCAACTACCTTTTCAAATTGAACAATAAAAAAGACAGATCATGTATTAAGTCTGTTTAATGCAAATATGGGCGCATAGCTATCTGCAAGCCAGGCATTAAACTAGTTTTTGAACAATGAAAAATCCAGTCACAGTCATTAAAGTGCTTCAGATCAATTTTCCCCAAAGAAAATGCATAAAAAATGGAACTAAACAGTGGTCTGGGTCACATGTAGAAAGCCAGGCCAAAGGGCAATCAGAGACGCAGCACTGTTTTCAAAAACTAAATTGGCTTTTTTTCTTCCCCAGCAAATACCCTAACTCCTACCTTTGCTATTCTCTCTTCCTGCCCTGATTTTCCCCATCTAGCTCCTGCATTCTAGTAAATTGTTTCTTTATTCTTTTGCTTAAAAGCATATCGCAGCATACTATTGTCTGTGGATCAATAAGTGCACTCAAACTGGGAGTCATATGCAAAAAGTGAGTATAATGGAAAAACTGATACAGATTAGTAAGAGAATAGTTAATGAAAGCTTTTATTTTACTTTTTGTATTAAGAATAGACTTATATAAATAAAAAATTTCAATATTGGGAAAAAAAATCTTGAAAATGGAAGGTTTCTTTTTAGAAGCAGATTGATCTAAGATGAAAATGATTGTAGTGATGTTTGTGGTGGATGAGAGTATGCCTGTGTAACCATTGTATGAGATATGTAATCATTATCTTGTTCAGGGACAAAAGTCACATTTAGTAAATGTTCTGTTTATGACTTAAACCCACACAATGTCTGTAAATTTGTAATTAGGATGCAAACCTCTAGTATCTATTTACAATAAGATCTGGTCTTGAATTACGATTAGATGTGACACTTAGTATTAAATGTCAATTCTCTGAAAACCTTGTTTTGTGGTTCTCTCACATACCAAAGTTGAAGTAGCACTAAACACATTTTGGTCAATAATTTAGCTTTCTGTCTAATGTCCTTGGAAAAATAAATGTTTGCAATGGAAATACTGATTTACCTTCGACAACAGGGTAATGAATATATCCTTTTAATGGGATTTTTGTTGCAGTCTCAAATACTAGAGGTTAATGTCAAAAGGAATAAGACATGCCAACTAAGGAACGGTTAAGTATTTTTAAAACAAAACCCATATTACAGCTATATTTGAAAAAAAAGGTTTGCTTTCCCCTCATCACCCATCATCAATTAGCAGCCTTGTGTTGGGTTATCACAAGTGCAAAGGAAGCAGCTTTGTCTCCTTACCATTTTTGGGTCTTTCATGCCTATGTTTTTCAGGGCCATCACAGCAGTTGCATGGACCTTGAGTGGCAAATCTGAAGCACCAGCTGCATATCCTGGCAAAAATTTCTTGATGTGCTTGATGCTGGCTGGATGTCCTACATTCCCAAGGGCTTTCAAAGCCAGGAAAATTTCTTCTGTGTTAGACTTGCTCAATGCTTCTCCTGCAAAGCCATGAAGTAGCTGAAAAAAGAAAACAAATCCGTTGAGTTCAATTCCAGCTCTTATCTATATCCCATCCCCCAGCCTATTCTGAGGTTTGACTTTGATAATTTCAGTTTGTTCAATTCACTTATTTTAAATATTTTCAAATTCTTTTTGTCCTCATGAATAGGACATTTTATTCATAGAACAAGCATAGCCAAGAAAGCTGCAATGAAAAGCTTTCTCATCACTATACCTTACAGTTATCAAGTAAGATTTTTAAAGGAAAAAATAATGGCTAGCAGCTAGTTCCCACTGCCTTTCAGGGTGAGTCGGCAACCCTGCAATAATGCTGTTTGAATATCTCTGTCTCATGGTTGAAGGCACATGCAAAAATGCAGATACAGTTAAACTCTTCAGGCCCTTAAATAAGATTCCTGAAGATATGGTTAGTGGTGGTGCCCTTAACTTCAGCTATGACAGCCACTTTTTAGTGTGGATTAATAGCTGCCAATGCAATCATCAGGTCATTTTACAGCCTTCATCATAAGCAACTGGATCACACTTATGTCATGTGGTGAGATTAGAAGTAGTTGTCTGAAGGCTGAATATGAGAAAATAACTAAATCCTAATAGATAACTGTTTTCAGTGCTAACAAATGGCTCTAAAAAAAAGAAACTGATATGTTATGGAATAATTTCAATACAGTTCCCGTGCTTTAAAATATCACTTTTGAGATCCATTGTTGATGCAGAAACAGTCCATTTGATATTACTAATCAAATGAATGGACATTTGAAATGCACTGAATAAGCTTATACAATCACTTGTTTTGGGAAAGAATTTTCTTTCCCTGGCACTGGGCTTCTCAGATTTAATTAGCCCTAGAGCATTGGCGGCAATCATAACACAGGAGATGTAGGCCATGTCTGTGTACTACAGGAAAAAAATCATGGCAGGCACACAACGTATTGTGAACCCCCTGCTCTTACTGGGGATGGTGAACTGACCAGTGTCTAAGACTGAAAGCACCTATTTCTCTTTTCCTCTCTATCACTGTGATAGACTGATCACTATCAGAGTGGCTGACCTCTGTAAACCGTGACATGCATCTCTACAACTAGGAAATGTTATTTACTGCCTATTTAAATTGTTTTCAGGCCCACTGATTAAAAGCAGTGCAGAACAGTGAGGGTATTACTATTATTAAAAGCTTATAGTCTATGTGGATGACTGGGCTCTGCTTCTGGCTGGGCTACATGACTTTGGGCAAAAACCTGAGCTTTTGTGTCACTTAGTTTATTTATAAGTGTATATAAGTACCTATATTTAAAGTATTTTAGAGCAGTGCCATGGGACTTCATTAATAATTGGCAATAAAGCACTCAGAGACACTCAGATAGAAAGTGCTATGAGTTATATGCTTCTTCCTCTCACTCTCTTTCGTGTGTTAATCTAAAGATAAAAATGCTGCATTTAACCAACTGGGGTTCCTTTCCCCAAAGGAAACATTGTAGAGAAGTGAAATACAGGTTTCTGAATAATGAAGAAAGAATTCAAGGCTTAATTTTCCTTTTAAACGATAAATAACAATGTGGTTACCTGGAGACATTCAGAGCAGGAGTCTGATGAAGAGCACTGTTTGTGGCACAATGACGCATAGCTGAGATGGCAAACCTTTCCAAGTACAGTACTTGAGTGTGGGCAATGTTTTTTCATGATGAGCTGGTGAGAAAGCAGTTGCTTGTTACCACCATTAATGAAGAGAAACAATATGTTTCTGCCAAATGCAAGACAAAAGCAGGCTTTTGATATTTTTGTATCAATGGATTTATAGTTAATCAGTGGATATTACTGTATTTGACAATGTAATCATAAAGTAATTCCAAGTAACATCTGGAAGGCAGATCCGTTGCTTTTATAGTGTTTCAGATTTAAATTTGGCATAGGTTATAATCCAAAGGGAGGAAATCACCTAGTTATGGAATGGAAAACCACACATTATTCAAGAAACATTCATCATTGTTTTATAATTGCCTCAGCTATAGGTACAAAATACTTTAGATAAATTGTGAATGGACCTCAGTGCTTTGGGCAGACAGGAATATTTCGTATAAACATCGGAGCTGACAGGAGGCACCAGCCCACTGCTTCCTTCAGTGGGAAGCAGAGCATTACCATACAGTTAACAGCTGAGCTGTCACGGCTTTTACAGGGGGCAAAACTGAGATTTGTGGTCTCTACCTAGGGTAGGCAGAGATAAGTTCCTGCATCTGAGACTAGAATTAGATGCTGCAGAAGAGAAAAAAATTGTAAAAATCATTAGACTTTCTCCTACGTGGTCTCCACATTGGCACAATTCCCTTGATTTTGATAGATCTGCACTGATTTATACCCATCCTGCTAGGTCAATCAGGACAAATACACGGATACAACAAATACGTATTTCTTACTCCCTAGTCTTTGTAGATACTCAGTTAGAGATCTAATCTGATGTAACTATAAAGTCTGTTTGGACAAAGGGAGACTAGAAACCACTGTTTGCAGCAATACCCTCTGTCCCTGAGAGGTATTTTACTCTTTCTTTCCTGTTTTATTCTGGATACATTTTTGCCCTTTGATTTGCATTCTCCTCCCCTTAAGATAGTCAGGAAATAAACTCCTTTTAACCCCACTAGAGGATATAAAACCTTTATATTTTCAAAGCCTTTGCCATCTTGTCAAAGGAATAAATACAACAGATGCTAAAATCAGTAAGGAGCAATTTGAGAGTGTTTAGAGAATCCTACCATTGCTTCCTCCATCACATCCTGAGTTGGTGTGCTTGAGTGCAGAGCCACAAGTACTGTCTGAGCTGCTTCCCAGTTGGTGAGTTCTTGCCTTTCCATTCTATGTCTCAGGAACCTGAGTGCACGGTGACTGGAAACTGCAGGAATTATATCCAAAATGTAGCGCCTATAATTGGAAAGGCAAGAACCATTTTCCAGATCTGCATTCCAGACGGTGTCCAACAGAGTTCATCAGCAGAAGAATCACCACTTGTATTGCTTATACCTGTATGCTGGCCGACTTGAGAACTGCTTCCACACTGACTCATAATTCTCCTCATTTGCTACCCGGAGGAGGTGCAAAATCTTGAGGGCTTTTGCTGGTGCATCGCTGGGAAGCTGTTCAGATGTGGTCTCTACTAGGTCTTGCAGGCTTTCCTCTATCTGCAGGAAGATTAAAATGCAGGAAGCTCACATGCACTGTTTCCCACATGTACAGATTCCAACCTCCAACAAAGAGTCTATCCAGTGGCTGAACTTTACCTGGCTTTCCACATTTTTTATTCTGAATAAATGGACAGGAAGTTGAAGCAATTCACTGCTAAACTGGTACTGAAGTGACCCACGATTCTGGAATTCTTTTGGTGGGACCTCTGCCATGTGCTTCTGCACATCAGTCAAAACAAGTTTCTGCCTGGAATGGAGAAACCCAGGGAGATAACATCACAAGATGTAGGGTACAAACTAAAAAGAAAACAGCAATTCTGCCTCCCTGCATTGCAATGCAACTACAGCTGTTTCAAAAGGGTTTTGTTATTGAGGGGCAAAGATACTTACAAACAGATATATTTGGACATGATGCTCAGAACTGTACTCTGAGAAGGTATGCACTTACACAGCTGAGCTTAGATCAGAGGCAGCCTTTGCCTTCCTTTGGGAATAACGTGGCTTGAGAATTTAAGGAAGAAGTGGGAGGTGAGGAGCTGTGGCCTAACGATCACAGGAACGGTGTGTTGTGTCTTAAGGAGTAAATTAAGGATTATAGAAAAATAACTGATGGGAAACTTTGTCAGAAATTATCACTTAAAAATTTTAAGAAGTTCATAAAAGCTTTTAAATGTTTGTGCCTCCTGGAAGCTTCAAAAGGAATTGAAAGTTGTTAGATGTAATAAGAAATGCTACAATCTTTTTACATGTACTATTACAATTCCCTTCCCATTTTGCCTGGCAAGCTGAATGTCCTGGGGACTGCAGAAGATAAAAGGTTCTCATGAAGTTTCAAATTGGATTTCCCAAACAAAAAGGGCCAGATAAATTCAGGATTAGCCTTTGGAAAAGTACTCAAGTTTTTGGTAATTTTTCAACAGGCACCTTGAAATCATCCTTTGTTATTAAGAATAATTCCAATGAGAGATTGTCTTTGTAAACATTTGCTGTCTTTGCTACATATTCAGATAAAGGGATACATCCTATTCCACCAATTATGCTTAAAATAGGTCATTTGGGACATTATAATAAAGTTAGGCATTTGTACCGAACAACTGAAAACATTCCAAAAGCAATATTGCTGTAATACACAGCATCTCAAAATCTCTGTAGAAAATTGGTGTGTTTATTTTGGAATCTCTGTGATGATCTTCTGTATCATTTCTATCCACTCCTTCCATATGGATTGCAGAGAACTGCTGCAGAAAATAGCATATAACTGCTTTTGCAGACAAGCCACTGGAATTTGAATAGAAATCGCTACAGAATCAGCAGAGATTTTACTCTCTCAAAATTTTATACAATATTATTGAAAGGGCATTTGGGTCAGAAAGTATAATGTCAGGTACACTTGGACAGATTTAACTCCTCCTTCCAGAACATGATGAATCTATTATGTCTTCATCTTCATCATTTTGGGAAGAGATATATCTGCCTAGGATAGATGGGAAAATGTTATATTCTGAAGAGAAGAGCAAATCAATATAAAGATAGGATTAAAATGGTGAAACAATAGGTGCTGCAAGAGGCTTATGATGAACAGGTCTGAAATCTCAGCTCCAAATGTTTTAAGTCCTTGATGTTAGATTTTTGTTTTCTTTTTTTAACACAGTGCATTATAGAAATAACTTCTGAAGAATTAGGTGACATATCCACATCTTCCCACTTATCATATTTGGCCCCTTCTGTTGGGCAATGCAAAAGAACCAGAGAACATGGGAAAAGTAAAGGCAGTAGCCTTTCTGGGGGCTCAATACCTGAGGAAGAACAGTAAGGAAGACAGGCTATGTGGGCTTGCAGAAGGAGAGTTTAAATCAGCAAAAGTCCATTGGCTCCAGACTAATGCTCACTCACAACAACCTATAATTTGATTAAACAGAGCAGTTGTATCTATCTTCACCTTGATTGCATGACATAGTAAAGCCACTTTCACCTTTACTGTTCTTTTATTTGTTTTTGGTCAGCCAAACTGAACATGTTCCTCATATTAATGATGTTAATTAGTGATTTATTGACATGAACTTTCTGATGTTGCAGTTTCCAAAACTGTATATTATACCAATAGATTCCTGCAGAAGCTAATGGAGCAACGCAAGATTACAGCAGTTGAAAAGTAAGACTGAAGTATATCTTCTGTACAGCAAATTTTATGCTAAAAGCTTCCTTCTTCATTAGGGTACTCCTGTCCGCAGAGTCTATCACTAAAGCAGGTAACTAACATTTGTTTCAATAGATCATTTTGATGCAGATGAAAAACTTTTCAAACACTGAAATTTTGGGGGCTTGAGCTAAAAATGAGCTGGGGTATAATTTCTTAGACAACCATATTCTCATTTTGCCCCAAACCTGTTTAAGAAATATGCAAAATTTGCTGTGGAAAAGCAAAATACATCAAATACATTTTATATGCTTTGTGCCCAATCTTTTTGCAATAAACCCCAATTTCCTACCACGAAAAAGTTTTGATGGGAGATTTTCAAGCAGCCCAGTGTACTTAGGAAGTATATTGGAATCCAAAGTCCTATCTAGGTTTCTTGTGAACTAGTCTCCAGGGTCTCTTACTGCATTATTATTTTCCAGGGAACTCTCTTTCAGAGAGTAACTGTCTTTCAAAGTATTTTACTGCAAATATATTAGTTCACAATTTTTCAGATGGAATTACATTTGTTTTGGCTTTTATGACATAAATCAAATATCCCTGAGAAATAAAATAGTCAAACCCTGCCAAGTTTAGCTAACAAAATTTGGATAGTGATGTGCATGTTTCAGATTTACAACTAACAGTGAAGGTTGTTTTTATGAACTGTTTGGGATTTTATGTAATTAAATACTGGCAAACAATAGGCTGTGGAAGTAAAGGATTTATTTCAGTTATGGAGTTTGACCAGATTACTGAGATGCTGAGTTAGTTGCTGAATTAAAGGCATATGTACAATACCTTGCTTCTACTATAGCATTTCCTCCTGTTATCTCATTGAAGGGTGCAAACTGGTGGATTTCCTCAACATCAGCTTGTGTAATTACAGCTTCATTACGTGTATATTTAATTTTATAATTGTAAGTAGCAGTTGTCCGGGAATTCTTGTTTCTCTTTATAATATAAAAAAGCAAAGAAACAAAGAAAATAGAAAGTCATTGAACTTCTAAAGTCTGTGACTAGAAGCTATTACATCACCCACTTCAACCCACTTATTTTCCAGGGCCTTTTTTGTTCACTGGCCACATGAGCGGTTTATGTGAATTCTGTGTACACACTTCCATGGGAGAAGTCAGGCACACTGCCTGGCTCCATTACTTTTACTGCTAAGAAGTGTTAGCCGGTTTTTCCCTTTCCCAAATATAAGTAATTGGTTATTCCCTTGAGAAGGAGACATGTTTTCTGAGCAGAGCAGCAGTATAAGCCACATGATTTCTTATTTCAAAGACGGGATTATAATAAGATGCATCAGTACCTATCTTGAATAGCAGAAACTGGACATCATGACTATGTTTTTTACTCAACAGAGTAGGTGAATTAACTCATGCTGACAATTAATGGTTTCCAAGCCAGCTAGTTTGAGCTAGCTGAAGTGTGCTTGCAGTACATGACAGTCTGCAGCACAGACCTCTGCTACTCTGTGGATCTGATTTTCATACAGAAGGAAAATGTTGATAACTAGATACAGCAGATCTGACTCTTCTCTCATTCTAAGTGTTACAAAGCAAGAGATAGCATGGATGCCAAATGGCTTTCTGTATAAGAATATAAAATACATATACATAATACCCCTCTACCTGCTGGCAGGTCTGGCATGGATGAGTGTATGCTGAACCTGTGACCATTTGAACTTTCTCTTCACAACTGTTCAGGTCCTTGGATTTGGTCACATAGGCTAGGCTTGCTTTCTTGTTTTCCTGAATTGCATACGTTGTGTTACAAATACCTCCAATCCCAGCCTGGCAAAAATGAGAACATTATCAGAGAAGTTCACTCTTATGCAAATCTTCATCAGTTCCCCAATAGACTTTCCTGTTTAATTATGTATTTTCAAAATTTCTGATAGAAATGAATGGGTTTTTATTCATGGTACTCTCCAGAAGCAAAAATCGGGATGATCATTACTTTCACCTCTTTTTTACATGTACAGGTTTCCAGTAAGCCAAATCAGAGTTTCACTGAAAGAACTAAAATTCTCGAGTTTCACTGAGACAAGATTTGGAGTCTCAGAAAAGGTGAGTAACAATTTCCAGTTAGAGCTGCCGATTATGGAATAGGATTTGAGGAATATTAATAAAAAGTGCCAAAATAATTTGATCAGTCAAAATAAAATCTCAACAGCAAAGTATTTTAAGGTTGGAGATGACATTCTGCCCTTAAAATTTGCTTTTATAGACAGCTTATAAATGCCTATGGAACAGGCCTTGCAATATCAGATGATCTGTCACAATATGAAGAGCAATAATTAAAAAGAATTTCAGGATAGCAGAGTTGGTTTTCTTGAGTTTGCAGTTTTAGCTCAGATCTTCAATAATATTTCAAGCATATATATTTATAAGAGCTCTTAAATTTCCTCAGTCAGTGAGGAGATTTTGGAGAGGAAAATATTTGATTGCATTTTAGGAGGAAGGGTTATTTTCATGATTTTTTTATTGTTATTGATAGCATAGTCATTCCAGAGAGCAGCTCTGGGCTATGTCAGAACAGTGAAATGGTCATGTGGTGGTTAGGAGGCAAGACATACTCACTTCATCTTCATCTTAACAGTATTCCTGAAGACACTGTGTCTTCGGTAAGGGCTAGAAATAAAAACTGCCCAAGCTTTCTGAAAGACCTGTACACTGCAAATATGGGTGTGGGGCTCCTCTGCAGACTGCAGGGTGTGGTAGAGACATCTAGACTTTAAATGGGAAAGTCCAGCCCACCAGGCTCAGTGGGATGAAGTAGCCTCCTGCCTAGCTGTACTTTCTAGCTGCGTGCAGGTCACAGCTAGCTTGGATACCCTTACTCTGCACCCTGCAGGATGTGATGTAGACTTTCCCAGGTTAGTCCTTTAAACCTCTCTGTAGCTCAAATTTTAGGACTAGTAACGCTTAACTTCCTTTACAGAGTGACTCGAGATTGCCAGGCAAAGGTGCCAACGCTCATTAATCAGTTGCTATCTGAGAAAAGCAAAGAAAACTTGGAAATGATTCGAAGAGGTGAAGTCACATATACTGCTCAGCAGTGAGAGCAGGACATATTGCTAAACTGAATTAGAAAGAATGAAGATGTAAAACTAGATATGAGAAAATAGCACTGCAGAATATGCGACACCACCACCCAGGTTTTTATGTGCAACAAGCAGCATGAAAATATTAAATCATGTAGTTCCTTTTCCAGAAACAACTCTACTTACATAAAAATAAACTTTTTAAAAATTCAGGTTACTCCAGTCTGCATTTTCAATAAAAATAACATGAAAGTATAATAATTTCAAGGTTTTTGCTGATCTCTGAATTGAATGTAGTCTAATCAATGTAAATATGGTTTCACAAAAACGAAACACATTGTAATTTCTGTGGTGAATAGTAATATCAGATGATTTACCTTGACTAAGATATTAAAACCTGAAAAACAGTGGAAATTCCAACAGAGCATCACTGCAACTGTCAAAGCTATTACAGTAATGTCATGGCATATATACTGTTTTCCTCCTAAAAGAGGAGCTAGAAGAGATTAAAGTGTATATGATTGGTAAAAAAGTCAAATTACTGTTATTTTAGCTTTAATCTTGTGCTGTATGTTTAAGCTTGTTTTAATACAGTATTCAAATTTTATGTAGGCTTCAGCTTTCACAGGAGTTTAGTTTCTCTTGAATCACAAGCCAGATTTTTTAAGGGTCTAATACTGCAAATGTGTTTTCTGAAATACTTTGATCAACTAGATTAAAAATCTGCTATTCTGTTGTCCTGTTTAGCTGCAGCTCCATCAAATGTCCCATAAGAACAACTTAATCATGATTTCCCAAGCTTAGGGGTTTCTTGATAGGGAAGTTTATGTCAAAGATGAATTAAAAAAATGCAGTAGAAGTATCTGAAGAGAAGGTTTATTTATTTACAAAGCAACCACAATAGCCAAAACAAAAGCTCACCTCCTGTAAGCTGTATGAATGCTGCATCTTCTTTATACTTAGCTCCAGCACATTCAGAATCCCTCTGTAGATGTTCAGGCCATCATCTGAGACAGAATCAGGAGCCATAAGGTTTCCAACATGGCCACTGCTATATTCAAACTTGATAGGATTACTAAGTTGCCCAGTTAGTACCTGGGTCAGTTTCAGTGATCGAGAGAATGAGCTTGTAGGCCAGACACCATTGTACTCTGCTGCTTCAATTGAGTGAATCTAGAACAAAGGGGGAATATAATTCCTCTTTAATTTTTTCAGTTAACTTTTTTCAATGCACATAAGCAACTAGAGCTTTACTCACGTCACACTTAAATAAGACAAACCCTCTTCAAACGGAAATCTTAAAAGTTGTCATTTAACATAGATAGTATCAATATGCATATTGTCACATATAAAAGGAAAGAGTAATGCAAATGACTGCGATATTTCCACAGTCACTGCACTCTGTTCTGTTTCATAGATAACCCATATTGCCAAAGGTTGACTTGTATGAAGAAATGAGCTAGAGAAGAGCTGCATGAAGCAGGTTGCTCCCCAAAAGTAGCAGGGAAGATCTGCAGGAAATTGCAGGAGAAAGTTAATGTTGCATAAAGTATCATTAACTCCTGTTGTGAACTCCGTCGTCTCCTTCGTTGGGGTCACAGAGCACAGACAGCAGTCAGAAACTAATAAAAACATGGCTGCTGGGCCAGTCAGATAGTCATAATTAGTTTGAGCAGTGGAGAGCGGATTACAAAAATTGTCCTTCTCTACATGTTTTGCTGCGGACCCTAAGGCTCAGGCACTGGCCTCAACCCTGCTCTGCACTTCACACTCCAGCCTCAACGTGGGGCTCATCCAGGCAAGCAGAAAGTTGTGCTAAACTTGTGCATAACTCAAATGATTTCTACTCTATGGGAATGGGGCATGTTTAGCTTAGTTTCTCAGAGGACTCTTCCCTTCAATATATTTTGACAATTTAGAGAGACTTTTCTCTGACACCTCAGGCTGGAGATGTGATGCAAGACGCGGATTAATTTCTCAAAAAGCCACACAAACTAAATCCTCATACAGCAAATCACTGGAGACTGCACTTTCATATTTATTTTTGTTATTGTTGGTGGAGATCACTGCCAACCCCAGTAACTGAAGCTTACAGAGGAGACTGTTACGCAGAAAATCCCTCATGCTGCCTCTTGGACATGCTTCTGGCATATTGCATACGGTCAGGTTTGGGACTGTTCTGCAGGGTCAGGGTAAGGTAGTTTTCCCCAGCCCTTGGAGCCCAGTCAGGACTTATGCTGTCTGCTAGGTTTTCAACACAGCTGGCAATTCTTACAATGAAAAAATTGTCAGCTGGGAACTGCCCAGGGAACACAGCTTTTTGCTTGGGCTGAACGTGAACTAGTAGGCTACAGATGAAAGATTAATTCCCTGAACCATCCCTCCAAACTGTCTAATTTAAATATAACAGCAGCAAAATAAACTTTTCCCAGAGCAGAAGGGAATAAATGTATTGTTACCTTTAGCTTAGAACTTGCCCCAAAATCTCTTGATTTTTTTCTTTTCTCTTCTTTTTCTTGCCTGCAATGATTTCTGTATTTATTTTTGAAACAGAAACTTTTTCCTAAAGGCACTAGGGCAGTTGAAATGGTGTTGGAAGGTTTTAGGGAACAGGAGTCACATTTGGTGAAGACTTACCCTGGGACATCAAGAGTTTTGGCATGTTTTGGCAGGAATGGCGGAGGATGTGGGGTGAGGACAAGACTGCTTCTGCCTCCTTTCTGCCAGGGAAGCCTTCTTCCCACCAGTGCCGATATGTTTCTCTTATTTCCTTAGGTTTTTTTGCAAAAAAATCCAGCTATTTGCAAAGGTCATGGAAAAGCAATGTTTCCCATCTATATCTATTATAATTTGAACTTACAAAAATACCTAGTAACAGAAGGCTAATTCAGGCTGGAAGGCTACAGCATTTGCAAGCATTTATCAGACAGTCACCAGTCTTTTTAATCTGCAGTTTTCAATTTGCCAAATAAAAGCTTTCAAAAAGATCATTTTTCTTTCACATATACAGAAGACTAAGTGGAGTTTGTGTAAAGCAATTGAGGGGTGCGTTTCAATACATGCATTAGAAACACGTATAGGCTTCTGTTAAAGGCAAAAGTGTTTTTCACATAATCAAAACTCTTAGTAATTACTCAGCATGCAGTAAAAATATACAATTGAGGATGACAAAGAATGTCATTTGGGACCCTGCAGAAAAAGAAGCCACCAGATGACAATTATGCTAAATATTGAATCACATCCAGCTACTGTAGCATGTTTTATTGCCTTTCGTTTGCTGGTTATGAAATCAGTTGATTAAATAATCCTAGGTTGTACAGTTTGGAACAATTGGATTGATCCAGTAATAAATTATTGTGCATTTCAAATTACATTCCATTGTCTCCCTGACCACAAAGCAGAAGAAATCGTTCAGGCCCAAGGTTGGCTTGAGCTGAGAATTACCTGGCAAAGTGCAAATAGAATTTAGGGCACTGCATAAAAAATAATAGTGTTAGTTACATTCTCCCCGAGTAAGCACAACACATGATGAAACTTGATTACTTCCCAAAAGCTTAAAAAAGAAGTCAAGTATGAAGAGAATTTTATGTTTCAAATTGAATACATTATCTTACCCTAATAAGACAAAGTTTGGGCCCAATACCACTAATTTCCACTTTACTTTTTATTCTTATTCCAGCTCGTGCAAGTCCTTTCTCTGGAAGTCCACTGAGAAGCACACTTTCATAATTAAATGTATAAACCTTGTTTTCACTGAAATCGGGTTCTGCAAAGAAATGGTTCCCATAAAACATTATAGAGACTCTACAGAACATATTAAAGTACCTGTATGAGAATGTATGGAACAAAAAAGATGAATTTGCTCATTTTGTATTGCACCTGAACAAAATTAGCTGTTGTAAAATTATATTAAACATTGATATACTTTTCAGATTCTATTTTGAATTTCACTCATTATAATTATATTAGGTGATAGGAAAATTACTTACGGTAATTAAGATGCTGGCTCCCTGAAAGAGAAGGAGAAAAAAAAAAGGGTAATGAAATGACAAAGAAAAAAATCCACCCCAAAATGTTAATGTATTTTAGTATGAAAGGCTATATCTCATCTTGTACATATGGCATAACTCTTTCTAATTAACTTTACTTCTAGTTCAGCACATAGCCAAAAGCCTTTTTTCCCTAAACAACAAAAAAAGTCAGAAAATAATTTTTTCTATAAAATGCTAAAGTTCATGTTTTTAAGTGAACTATATTTACATTCTGAAACCTTTTCCTGAATCTATTATTTTAAATTCATCAAAGCAGTTAAGTTACTTACCCACAAGGGTTAAAACCAGGGGTAATATCAAACCCCTCATGATGGGGATAAAGTAAAGGTGAACATACCGGGTTCTCTTTTATAAAGGCACATGTTATCACATGTTTCTTTGGGTATGTTAGTTTGACAAATAAGCGTATTTTAGAATGCGTATTGATCAATCAAAAAATAAACATTTCTGAGGTCATGAATGCTGAAAACTTCAAATCATCTCATGATTTCAACTGACTTACTTTCTATGTGAAACAGTTATTTTCAAAATACCTTGCTTGCTATTTTTTCCCCAATTTCTCCACATCATAGTTGTCTAGTAAAGCAATAATTAAAATTTAAAATGAAATAAAAATAGTTCCTCAATCATAACTGAAATAATTAACTTTTCTCCAATGATGTCTTCAGCCTCCTGATAATTCGTTCTTGCTGAGGGTCACAGTTTTGGAGACACACCTTGCTCTGTCACATTCAAACTCTACTTTTAGAGGAGAATTTGTGATTGATTGTGTAGATTTAGGATTGAGATACCTTAGAGCTCATAGACGTGCAATGAGAAACTGTCTTTCCATGGTATCTACCATGGTTGTCTTTGCAAGCATACTTTGTTACCCACACCTGGGAAGACACATCTTGTCAGTATGACCTTCACATTATCTTCTGGCTAATGGTCAAAGTTTATGCTATGAAAATAGGAGGGAAATTAATTTGTTTGTTTATAAGAAGAATCTAATAAAAAACCAAGTTACATTTCCAGAAGGACCTCAGCAAGCTGGGAGTGTTGGGTCCTTCTCAGTGGGTTCTCACAGGGCTTTGGCTGCTGCTACTCTTAGGAAAATACATCCAGAATTTCCCACTTTTAGGAATAACATTTAGACCAGTCCTTAGCAAAACTAAGTCAGGAGGGAGTTTGCTCCCTAACCTCAGTTAAACACCTACAAAAAAAATATGTATAATATTTACTTTGAATTTAAGCTTGTCTTTTGGTCAAATGGTAAATTAAATATCATGTAAAAAAACACTTGGGTACAAGGGTTACTGAGGGGGTAGGAAGGAGAGCTCAGGAATGCATATTTCCTTGAGGCTGTGAAAGGTACAACATACCTGCAAGTAATGCACATAGTCAGGCAGTTAGACTCTATCCTCTGAGAAGAAAACAAGGTTTTCTCGGCTGTTGCTGTTCATCAGGGAGGAGAAGGGTGAAACCAGAGCACAGGTCCTGAGGCCTCCACCATTGGGCCTGAGAATATATTTACTGCAGGCCCCATCAAACAGTCCCTTTGCACAATTACTTCATTTACTTGGAGAGATGCCACCTGACTAAGGAATAATGAAGTTTATTATTGTGGTGCCAGTGCACCTGAGCTGGAGTCAGGGATGCAGCCGCATGGCCTCTCCACTCTGCTGCTGCTTCCCACAGCTGTGCTAGCCAGACAGACAGGGGAAAGGCAGAAGTCAAATACAGGCTGTCTTGTTTCGGCATCTCCAGAAATCTTGAGAATTTTAATATTGCTGCTTTCTTTCATGAAGGGAAAGATACAGAATTGGATGAGCAGTCAGACCTTCATTGAAATGAAATGTGTGTCTAGTAAAATATTTTAAAATATACGATAGACATATAAACTGTTACAAGACATTAATAATTGGGTTGTTGTTTCAGTGTGGGTTCAGATGGCAAAAAATGGATTTTTCCTGATGTTTTCTTCTAGGGTGCTAGCTTGTGTGAGATATGCACCACCCTGGTGGACCCTGTGAAATTCAGCAGCATACCTTGTCTGGCATGTATGTGCTGTCAAATGTAGTTAGAAATGCCTTAAAAACAGTCGCATTTTTTGCAGCCAGAATGGAAATAAATGCACAGCAGCAGTATAATACTGTAAGTGGTAACATGCAAAACTCTCCTGCTTCGGTCTCCCTGCTTTTATGACACTGCTCATCAGTGCCACAGCTTGACCTCTGTAGTAATATTGTGCTATTGTGCTTAACTAGCCACAATTCCACAGGACAAAATGTATAAGAAACTATATATGTTATATACAGAACTATATAAGTGAGACTATTAATTTAAGCACTGTTATTAACAGCATATTGAAATAATGTCTAAGGGACACATACACATTAAAATGGAGCTACAACATTTTTCAAGTTTAATAAAAGGCTTTATAATAAAGGTGTAACATGAATAGATTTGTTCTAACTGGGTAGTGAAAATACTGAATTTCTTTTTTTAATGAGGAACACTCAGTCTAAGCTCACAACCAGCATGTAGACACCTGATTACTAGACAGTTAGCTAAAATAACTAAGATTGTGCAAGCTGCTGTGTTCTCTTCATCTGCAGCATGTCCTCTCTCTTTTTAATAAGTCCTCTCTACCCAGCCTTGTTTTCTTGGGGGTGAGGAGAAAGTGATCTCAGAATTGTTGTACCCGTTATTACTTTAAAGGGACAACCTAATAAATTCAGTAAATGGAGAGGAGACACAGCTAGAGTTTGAGGGTCACAGCACTGGGCTCTAATCCTTTCTCCAAAGCAGACATGTCCTTCCAGCTAGCTCTGAGGGAATAAACAGGCAATCTATCACTTTAAGGAAATGGATAAAAGGAGGAAAGTTGAGAGCCACACTTTTTAAAGCCAATATGATTTTTCTTAAACAGTCAACATGCCATGTTAGTGAGCAAGAAAATACATGAAAGATAAATAAAATGCAATTAAACAGGCCCTCCACAAACAACTTCTAAGTGCCTAATTTTGTTGCAGAGGAAGGAACTTTAATGTGGGCTTTATACACAACCTTTATCTTTTCCTTGTTTTCTTCTTTTTAGCCATAAAGAATGAAGAAACAGAATTCTTAAAAAGCAACAGGAAAAATCTTGTGATTTTTTTTCTTTTCAGGAAGAAAATATATGGTGTTGAGTGTTACAGTGAGCATGATGGCTGTATAAGGAGTTCAATAAGATGAGGTAGACTGCTTTGAATTTACAGGCCACTTGCACCATAAATGAAACATGAATACGGCCTAATTAACCTGATTAGAGCTATTGCTTCTACACTGCAATTGTCTTTACATAACACATTCTGCTTGAGTAACAGAGTCTTATTATCTGCTGTTGTACTGCCGCCGATAGCTCTGCACTCTCCTTGTTCTGTATTCACATTGCTGAATTATGGTGCAGGGATGCCATTTCCATCCTGATAATATATAGCCTAACAACAAAGCAGGGATTAGCAAAACAGCTCCCAAGCAACCATACCAGGTTAAAATAGATATAATCAGTTGGCTAAGCTAAGTGATTTTTAGCTTTCAGTTTTCCTTATTTCTAAAGATGAAGAAATATTACTTTAAAAATTATTAAAAAAATATTTTCACACCTATTTCATATTTATCATTCACTCCTTGAATTTTTTTTCTCAAAATATTCAGCATTTGCTATTGCAGTAGAGCCTCGAAGATAATGTTTGATATTCTCTCCAGAGACTCTGGACGTTGTCTAATGAATAAGAATGTGTTCTGGGTTGGGCTAAATTGCCATATGCTGATTCCAGTACATTCACAAAGGGATTTTGTTACATTAGCTTGTTTTAAAAGGTGCTTTTTGGTTTTTTATGACTTCCATTCCTTTTACTAGAAAGAAACCAACAGGTCCAATTCCCTGCTGCTATCCCAGTTTGATTCTGGCACACTACCAACAGAGTGATAACTGTGGGAATTGGATACAAGGTCTGCAAAATGAAAGAGGTAGAAATGTGATGTATATTTTGTCTAGTTTTTGGAGTATGCATGGTTTGAAAGATGCTGTTGGTCTAGATTTATAATATAGCTGTAGGATTTTGTTTTGATAAATTTGTTTTTCATTAATATACGCTATTCAGCCAAAGCTGCGTCTTTGTGCATTTCAGTGAAGTAGTCAGTGGGACTGTTCTTGACACCTAGCATGGATTTGCCTATCATTTCCAGAGAAAAGAATGAAATTAAGAAAAAAAAAGAGTGTGGGATCCAACTCTGACATTCTCAATCTGCAAACAGACTGTTTTGATACAGCTTAGCTTTACTAAGATACTCAAACGGTTTTATTTTCATTCAAATATGGAAAACACATTCTGAAGCCTAACAGTCCACCGTCTTTGCTATCATCATTGGCTCATCAGCCAGCATACTGATTCAGTGGCTTCAGGACTTTCCCCCCCTTTCAGTATATACTCTTTCCCAAGTCATTCAGTAGGGTTAAATGTTAGACAACTTGCCATCTGAGATTTGAGTCACGTCATATTTGAGGACGGGTGTTTGCTATGTAATTCTATTGCACTGGAAGATAACTTCTCTAAGTTTATCTTAACCCTAACTTAGACTTCATGGTCACAGAGTGATTAGCTGCTGTGGCATTGGTACTGATGGGAAGTCAGGTAGCCCTGAAATTTAGCCTTGTCACGTGTCCACCTCAGTCACTTTGGGGATGAAATGGTGACTGCACATATAGGACAAAGAAGAGCACTGTGTGCTGCATTAAACATTGTTCTCCTATAGGCTGAGGTACTGGTTGTAATTGCATGCTTGGTTAGAGCTATCATGGCTAGTAAATTATCCAGAGGGAAAAATACTTGTGTAATGTTTATTCTGATGTATTCCGACTACATAAAATGTGGGCACTGCTGCAGGGAAGTGAGGAGATCCCAGGCCATCCCATGTGCCTTAGGATCGGTGGCAGGAAGAAGCAGCATATCTGGTTTAGCAGACTCAGCATCAACAACCCTTTTGCAGGAGGCACTGTGAGCACATAAAAAAGTTGTCAATTCAGAAAAGGATCATGATCCTCTGTAATCCTGCATGAGGATACTTTTCTATTCTTGGAGGAACAAAGCCTGAGTCACTGGTGGGAGAATCTTAGAAAGAAGAAAATTCTCAAGTCTTTCTTTTTCTTTACATCAGGCTAAGTGTATTACGGCTGCAAAACTTCAGACTCTCCTAAGAAAGGAATTAAGTGGTGTTTTTTGTTTTTGTTTTTTTTTTTTTAAAAAAAGTGTGGAGTTGTACAAATATATAATGAATTCTCAAAATTGCTACTTATTTTGTGGTTCCACCTAAAGTGGATTCTTTATGAATGAAGGGGAAAGCACTGACTTTTTTCTCCAGAAGCCAATATTCTCAGGTATAATGATGATTATTCTTCTGTTTCATAGACCTTCACCTTAGTGACTCATTCCCTTATACCACAGAACCACTGCTAGAACATGATGAATTTGGATCATCACTTTCTAGTGTCAGAGTATCAGATAAGTTTATGGTATCAGAAGGAAGCTCAATATGAACTTGTTCTTGGTACAGAATATATGTGTGTGATACCTTAGTTTCACAGCATTGGGTCACTGTGACATTAGGTCATGGGTCAGATAAGGTAAGCAATGTATTATTCTTAACGAAGGAGCAGATAATACTCTGCCAGTTCAAACAACAGGCATTGACTTTACCCTCAAAAAAAAAAAGCAAAATCACCTACCAGTATTTAATCAATGACTACGACTTCCAAATATTAAAAGAACACAATTTTGGTTTTAAGTTACTGTGAAATTTAGTTGAGTAATAAATTGAGCACCATATGTTTCATTACTTTAAAAGAAAGTTGCTACATGATTATTCCCACTACAACATGTATTAATCATAATCCCATTTTCTGTAAAAGACAGTTACAGTTTAAAATATTAAATGGAGCAGTGATGTTCATATCTGCTTATCAAGGACTACAGTGCTGTGATTCCACATTGCCCATAAACATCAGAGGACAAACTAGCTCTTGAACACACCTTTGGATAAGATTATGAAGAATTAATTTCTTCCCCCTAATATAAAGAATGAAGGCTGAACAAATTCATGTATCCAGGAGATGTGGGATCTGGATGCAGATCCAGGCCTGCAATTTTCAGCTGACTGGTGTCTTACACTCTTACACAACTGCATTTTCTCCCATCTTGCAGAAAATTTCTTACCCATCTGACTGGGAACAATTCTAACAGTTTTATGATAAAAACTGTCTTTTGCTGCAGGAAGAATTTAACATGGCTAGAACACTACAAATGCTGTTCTCCAGCATGGTATGTACAGCCTTAATGTTAAAATGCTCAAATTCTATTTTCAAGGCTTTTTAGTATGAATATAGGCAAAAGTTAAAGGCAGACTCTAGCTCACTACACTTTCTACGCCGCATGGAAGTAATGGTATCTGTTCACGGAGTTTAACTGGAGCTATATCTAGTATATACTGACACTAATTTGTTCTTTGAGTAATCACTGTAACTTCAGTGCAAACACTCAAATGAAATGGTTCTCAATAGGAATAGGGCTTGAAAATCTGCTCTATCATAGGTACCTCTCAGAACATTTTAAGAAGTTCTTTAAGACTTTATTTCAGAAACCATTCAGTTTCTTAACTGTTCATTGATTTATTTTTTTATAGCAATATCTAAATTCATTTCCTTTTCCTCATCTCTGGAGAAAACATTAGGAAGATTGTTATTTTCTTGGTGTTCAAAAGCAAATGACTGGGAAAGCAACTTCTGAATTTAATTTTCAAGGAATTCCTGCACTGATCAACAAAAACCGTTTGTCTCAAAACTGAAATTGGACATAATTGTCCAGGTTTTTAATTCTTCAGGGAAGGTAATGGAATGAAGCCAGAGAGATTCCACATACATTTTCTATGATTTTGTCTTGTTTGCTTTCCTTTCTCCTCTGACAATTTAGTTGTGATTCATTCAAAGGTTGCATTTCTTCTGGGATGAACTAATGTAGCTCAGTAAATTACATGGAATTGGGTCAATTTACCCCAGCTGTGTATCTAACCCATTATTTTACATTTTTTAACATAGGAAGATGTTTGTTGATGCTACCTTCTTATTTTTCCAGAGGCTTTCTAGCAACTAAATTCGTTTGAACTGATTATTAGTGCATGAACCCAATAATTGAGTACTTATGCCGCAAAACACAAAACCCATAAGTATTCTCTAGTACACAATTCAAACTTTCTTATTAATTTTTCCAGAATTTCTGGACACTGTGACACTTAAAATTAAGAGTGGAAGAATTAAAAGTAAATGGAAATTTGGCATCCTCTTAATTTAAAGATTGATTGAAGACCTTTCCTACAGCCAATAAAACTATTTTGATTCACACACCTGTGAGTTTTCTGAAGTGAATGTCAACTTTACCACTCCATTCTGTACTTGTACACTTATATATACATGCAGCATATAACCCTATAAGGTATAATAAATATATGCATTTAAACGTATATATTTATTTTAACTCCTAACTAGTTATGCAAACATTCTATACCACTTGCATTTTTGGTCTAGTCACCATGGGCATCTAAACTTCAGTGCAGGCTGCCATCTCACACCGAGTTACAGAAGCACTGCCTATTAACACCAAGACTCCTTACACAAGATTTTTGTATTTATAAAGCTCAAATCTCTTTCTTAGTGTAACTATTACTCATAAGCATTAAAGATTTTTTGAAAGCCATGTTTAGGCTCTCCAGACAGCTCCTGGGCTTTCTGTAGTATCAGTGGGCTGAAGCCATTGTTCTAATAGATGATGGCAGTGCCATTGTTGAACTTGGAGTCAAAAGATGCTATAATTTTAGGTAGAAGTGTTGATACTAAATAATTCAGTGTCTTTCTGGAAGGTAGCAGCCCTATAACCTTTCAGTTCTCCTCACCTACCAATCTACAAAGAAAAGTTGCTAGGAGCAGCTATGGAGGAATGTGGGAACAGTTCGTCTTACAGGAATAAAAGTTGCTGGTAACAACAAAGGGAAATTAAAATATGAGACATACAGCTGTAAAAGAAAATATGCTCTACATGAAAGCACATCAGCAGCTCCATCTGTAAATTTCCACTCACCCAACATGTTGGGAAATGTATAGAAAAAGATAAAAAGAGACTGACAGCAGTGCATGTACCACGACTTAGGCAATATCTGAAAAGAGGGTAACAAATTCTCTGTCTTAATGAAGCATGGAGAAGAAACTGATCTCACAGTACAGTTTGAAAAGCCAGGCCAGTCACCTGGGAAACAAGAAAAAAGGAAAAACAAGCAAATAGGCTATCAGCTCAAGCTTCACAAAGCATTCACAAAATAAAACTACCATAGACTTGTAAGTTAGTGGTTAATAGGCTCTAAAATTATAGAACTGTCTACACTACACGTGGAACCACAGGTAGGTGAGCCAACCTTAGCACTGAAGAAGATAATTACTGAAGCAGCAGGTTCAAAGTATATTGAAATGAAGACCATTAAAGGTATTTCTAGAGACATTTCTCCGACTTCAAGGAGCCATTTAGTGATAGGCTTGAAACAGTCTGCCTTATCATCCTGAATTTACAGCAAATGGGAATTTGTTGCCATTTAATGGGTAAATCGCCTCTTCCTCGCAGGTAGGGTGAGACCTGTGGACAGAGCTTCAAAATGGACCTGGGCTGAGCCCATGGACCTTTAGCTGTGAGAAATAAACTGCCAAGGACCACGACCAAAGGCAGAATGAGGCAGTGTGCTTCTTTATAAACGGGGGAAGAACAGTCACTAAAGTGGGCTTGAGCTGCCTGCAATGAAAGGTGGTATAAAGGGTGAGGAGAATACTTTTGGTAACTCTGTGAAAGGGCAGGTTCAGGGAAGCAGCCAGGTTTTTCATGAGGGTATTCCCCAACCCTGAGAGATAAGGGGGCCGTACTTTGCTAAAGAGCACAAGGCACACAAGAAGCTGACAACACTTTCAGATTGATCTGGAGAGAGGAAAGAGATGCCAGACTTCCCAGGGAGGCAGCAGTTCGATTTCTCGTCATAGCACTTTGGCCTCACTGTCACTCATTTTGCTCTAGAGCCTTATAAGATCTTCGACCCAAAACAGATGTTTTGTCCCACTAATGATACTTAATTGGAAACCTATTGTTTTTACAGAGAGACTCTTAGGTGTCCTCAATCGGCAGATTGAAATAACATGAGGGAAAAGGGATTTAAACTGAAACACACAGGTGATACTTTGTCCATTTTATTACCTCAGCATTAAGTAGTTTATTTTTGGCTCTCTGTCTTGGGAGAAAATGATTTGGATTTGCCCTTGTAAACAAAAGAAGATAGAAAGGTTTTAAACAGTTTAAATAAATAACACACTAAAAACTACTCTGGAAAGAAATGAGAATAATTTGAAGCTACACAATAAAGTAGATATATATAAAAAAAATTCTACTTTTCCATTTTGAAGTCCATTTAAAATTCTTCAGATGAGAAGGCTGGAAAAAGGTGTCTACTTCAGTCTCTTATCTGAAGCCAGGAGCAAGTGTACAATGCAGAAAAAAAGGAACCAAAGATAAACTTTTTTTTTTTCTCTTTGATCCCTCCCTCGATCCTTCAGAACAATATAAGAGAGCTTCAGGTATTTTCTTTTTCTTAGTCTTGCTATTCTGGAATACCCCTGAATTTCATATGTTCTGTTTTTCCCAGTTGCTTTTCTTTCTTATCTAGAAAAGTTATGCTAACACATCTCACCATTTTCAGCCTGCCTCTTTTTTTGTGGCACTATAGGCACAGTGACTGTCCCAAACTCAAAGCGGAATGAGAAGCGCAGTGCAACAATACCCCTAAGATGGATCCTTGATCTCTTAAACAGCCCATGCTGCAGTTCTCTAAATCTCTCACTAATTTACATTGCGCCAGAGGACTTAAACTATACTATGAAGAAGACTGAATAAAACCAGAGACTGATGAATACTCTTAGCTGTCCAGAGAATGGAAAGGGAGCTCCATTTAAAACATCCTCTAGGTGATGCTGCCTCCTCCTGCGGTGCCCTGACTATGCCACTCTGACAGCAAGTCAGACACTAACCTTGTCTCTTCCCTTCCCTCCTTTGTGCACTTGCAGGAAGATGTGGGAGGCACTGTCTTCCCAAACTGCTCACAAAACTGGTCTTATGTTTACCACAGGTGCTGCTAATAAACAAATAAGCAAAAAAAACCAAACCAAACCCCACAAAAAAACCAACCAAACAATACCAAAAAGACCAAAGCAGAGTTATTTGTCTAAAATGTTCTCAGTTTTGCTTGTGTATATGCTATGTTGATTACCATGTACGTTAATGGCTGCCATAGGGATGCTGAAAGGTAAAAAAGCCCAGCTTCACCTCATCATTACAGCACAAGGGATAAAGAGAAAGGGAGAAACAACAAATATGTATGAAGACAGTCAAAGGACCTGATTCACTTGCAGCAACTTACTTCTCTGGCAGTTAATTCATGTGCTGTAGTGGGAGGAAGGTGCTCCATGCAGGGATGTAGGGGGAGAGAAAAGAATGCTGACTTATGACCTCCACTTGTACAAATAAATGTTACTGTTTACTTGTGAAGTACAAAAGACAACAACACTTAAGGTATATCTGCTTGAAGGAGGTTAACAGGGATGCCATCTCTCTCCACATTTCTGTTTCTTACCCTATTTCATTAGCTAAGAACTCTCCAGTAACAATTTATCTTAACCTCATTAACAATCTCTGACAACAGCTTTCTCTCCAGCTTTGCTTCCCCCAAATTCTCATGATCAAGAAAGACACAGTTCATAGTTTTCTCTTCCCTGATTTTATTCAGTTTTGGTAGGGTTTTTTTGGTGGTGTTTTTTTTTTTTTTTTTTTTTTTTTTTTTATGAAAGCCTGCAGTATGTAATGAACGATTGCTGCCAGGAGCACACTGCAAAGTGTCTATGTGACGATTATGTGAGAGGTTCATAGTCTTTCACGTTCCATGGCATAGAAGTGAGCCTTTGGGGCACCTCAAAAAGTTTTAAAACACTTGATTTCATTCAGGGAAGAATCAAACAGTTTCACTAGAAGAAATTGTCTTTACACACATAAAAAATGAAGGTTTCTAAAGGGATCTTTTAGTTAGATGACAGAAAACCTGCATTTTGTAATACCGCAGGGGTTCTTTTAATAAGTCACTGAAAAGTTCCATTTGACAAGTTAAACCCTGAATTTTTTTTCATACTTATTATAGCCAAGGAGGTGCTAACCTAATACAATGGGCAAAGGAGTGTTATCACAATACAATAGACCAGACAGAGTTAGTACAATACTGGGCAATAAGGGATCTCACTATAATGAGTGAGAGAAGCAGTGTCTGCAACATAAGAAGCACGCTTCAGAAAAGAGAAAAGAAATGTATTTGGTTTGTTACTGGTCATTTTATAGCTGCAATTGTAACCCAATGCAATGACCTCAAGATGCTTAAGAGTCTTCTTTAAAAAGTAGAATGATTATTTCAAAGGTTCACAGGCCAAAAGAGACCATTACAGTACCTAAACTAGGGGCCTCAGTAACACAAGCTATAGATTTTTACACAATGTTGCCTGTACCTAACCTGACAATTTGGAGTTACATTAGTGGTGTTAGTCCGGGGCTTAGTGTGGCCCTCTGTATTGCTCACACTGATGTGCTGTGAGGACTATGGAAGTATTTAGAGGATGAGATGACAGAGTTACTCCTGGCTTCCATTTAAATACATTTGACAAAAAGTTGCATAAATTAAGTCTGAAATCACTTATTTTTCTGTACTTTTTTGGTATTGCTTTCCATGACCTTTATTATATTCTTGGCCCTCAAGTCACTTTGCTCCATTTATACTCACTTCCCAGCTCATGCTCAACTGTCAAGGAGCACTAGCTCCAGCATCAGGATAGTCCTATAGAAAGTATGAAGGGTGTTTTGCTAGAACATTCCCATCCACCACATCATTCTAAAGCACAATGTGGGCAAAGGATGCTCAGAAGAAATCCATACAATGTGCTATATGTAAATCTCCACAGGTATTCAGTGAACTACACTCTGCAAATTTATGTGACCTAGTTTTTCAGATTGTTTAGCACCTAATAGTATCCTTGCTGCCAATCAAATGGCAACTGCAAATATAATATATGCCCTTGATCTGGGAAGAACAGAACGATCTATGGATAACTTGAATAAAACTTGGGCAATGTGTAGGAGAAAATGACAAGGATATGAGTTCGAATTTACAGCACAGCTGTATGAATGCTTGGCTGGGGAAGAAGTGCTGCTCATTCACTTCAAGTGAATTCAAGTGGCCGGAATGAAATATGTGGGGTAGAATGGTGACATTAAGCATAATTGTAATATACAGAGATACAATTTGGATCACTTTAGATACGCATATGTCAGGCATCTGAAAGTCCAAGTAGCACCTTTCCTGATTACCAAGAAGCTCTACTACAAAGCTTCATACAAAACAGTGACACGCTTGAAAATAACTGTCAGCAATCATAATGTATGCTGCACTAACTTTTCTGATGTAGGTATGAAAAGGAGGCAAGCAAAGTATGTTGGAGTTACTCGGTGCAGTACAGTTTAAGCAGGAGTGTGCTTACTTCTGGACTTGATTTTTTAAACATTATTAATAGTTTAGTACTGAGGAAAAAGGGCATTCTTATCTAGCACAGAAAAGTGGTAGTGGTATATAGGCTTGAATTCAAACATGACAAAATACAGCAAAGTTACAAACATCGCTAGAATGAAACAACCCTTTTGGCTTCAGTAAGACCCAATTTACAGGTACTAAGAGAAAGAGACTGTGAAATATTTCTGAGTTCCAATTGCTAAATAGCCTGCAGGAGTCAGAAAACTTGGGTTTGTGGTTGAGGCAGTAGATACAACCTGAGAAGAACTGGTTTCAATTTATAGTTCCATGTTGCTTTTGGAGCAAATCACTCTTAATACAAAATGTGGATAGTATGTCATGCCTATTGGACTATAAAAGTTTTAAGGCAGGGAAAATCTCTCACTAGGTGAAGACTCAGCACCTACCTCAGAGAAATATCTATCTTGACTGAGAGGCTGAGGTATCCCTATATTAGAAATACTGAACAATAACAAAACAAATATTGCTGTCTCTTTCCAACCTCCTCTCGTTGCTGGAGCTTATCTCAGATGTGAGACTGGGTACACAGATCTTCTGCACTTAGCTCTGTTGTGATGCTGAGGGCAGACAGCTCTTGCGTGCTGAAGATCAGGAAAGCTGGCAGAGACAAAAATGAACCAGAGAGGTGAGGGAAAACAGAAAGAAGGAGGAACTGATGGAAGAAAACGGGCTGGTGATGATATTCTGGTGGGCAGATGATGAAAAAGCAGTTGCTCCTGAAGACCGCTGTTGAGACCAGGGAAGGTCTTTGGGCAAGTGATGGTTGAAGTAATGCTATTGAAACAGAAGACAGGGTGCTGGCAAAATATAGGCAAAGGCTCATGTGAATCACACACACTGTATGAAAAGCATTTCCATGTCCACACGTTTACAAGCCAGTAACAAGGGCTTTCCAGGTCTTTTTTGTGTAGTGTCAGTAAGGATCAGTGCTTATCCCAAGTGATTTTCACTTCATAGTCTGGCACTAGCTAGAATAGAAAGTTCTCAGGGCATTAGAAAATGTTGTTTTCACCTCAAAAATAAACTAAATATAGGGGTAATGATTAAAAGGAATAAAACCTGATTACATAGTCAAGTGTCCACAGTTCAGAAAGCAGGTACAAAGCATGAGAAACAGCAAGGGTGAGAGCTCCAAGTCTTTTATTCTAGTTAGCACTCAGTGCAAAAACTAACCCTTGCTCTGAATTCTCTTCTCCTTGTTCCTGTGTTTGATGCTTCATGCAGTCTTCACCATTCTACTTCTCTCATCCTTTCCTGTCACAAATCCCTGCATCTCTAATACTGCTGTGCCTTGCTTTAGGACATAACCTGGCACATGGGATGTGAGCTAATGGTTTCAATAGATGTACATGCTTTTAGTTCAGAATGGAGAGGGCATAAGTTAGAAAATGAACTGCCCCCTCTCTATCAGCCTTACACTCTTCCTTCTCTAAGGGATGTTTGGGGTATAATGTGGTGGGAAGACATGTTACAGATGGATAAGCATGGTGAGAAACTTTTATCTGTCTCAAATTAGACATGGAGATAAAAAGAACAGCATTTTCTGGACATTAGGATGAAGGTTTGTTTGGCAGGGGTTTTGAAACTCAGTCACATATTTTTTATTTAACAGCTTACAAGATAGTGTATTATAAAATTGAGTGAGTGTTTATGATCTGTGTTGGAAAAGGACTACGGGGTGCAAGTTGCTGGGGAAAGTGGTTTCAGCTTATGTCTGAAAAGGCTGGCAACGATGAAGGAGGTCCTATTTAGCTTGGCCCTTGAGAACTGAAGAACCCTGAAGAACTGGACACCGACCACCCTACATCTGCTCCATGGTTTCTCCTGGGGCAGAACAATAGTTGCCCCATTTCACTGAGGGAATTCAGCACACAGTGCTTTCAGAGGAGGACAGCAACTTCCTTCAGTTTATACAGGCATATGCATTTATTGCTAAGGGAATCTAGCTTCCCATTAAGTGCCTCTCAACTCAAATAGCTCCCATTGTTCTGTCTTTAAAGATGTGAGATGTGCTTTTTTTGTGAAAGCATGCAGAAAAAGACCTATACTACCAAAGACAACTTTTCTTGCTTCTTATCCTTTAAAAGCTTTGCAAAATGTTCCTATTTAATAACAGTTATCTTTATGTAGTAGCTGAATCTTTTCATAAGCTAATAGTTGTAAAGCACTGTCTACTTTGCTTAATGATACTATTTTCCCAATATAAAACAGGGCTAATGGGTGTCAAATGTGAAAGCAATATTCCTGCAATTTATCACTTAAGCCTTCTTTCACTCTTTTGGGGTGAATTGTTGTATTTTTAAAGGGAAATTGATTGCCTTGAGTGAATTCTTTTATTCTTCTACATTAACAATTCATGAATGAAGCCAATAGCTGCAACACAATCTTCAGTTCCTTGTCCCACCAATAACCTCAGCTGTATCCTGGAGGGTAAACTCACACTGCATCAATCAACGGTCTTCGTGGTCTGTAGCATAGCCATGTGAACTGTGGCTTACACTATGTTCTCGTTTGCTCCCTTGACTTCTGGCAGTTGGGAACTGTACAAAAATGAATTAACTGTTACAAAGTTTCCTGGCATACTGTACTTTACATGTTTGGAAAGTTACATTACTAGAAAGAACAAAGAATATAGACATTTACTCTGAGGTTTGGAACCAAATGCCAATGGTCAAATGATCCTTGTGCACCTTTCTTCTGTGCTCTCCCCCTCCCCCTGCCATTGTTAAGCATTGGGCAAGTCCAGTTAAAAAGATTCTGGGAGATCAAAGAGAGATCAGTTAGGGGACATTTTGGACTACTTATTTAAAAAAAGAAAAAAAACCTCACCAAAAATCCCAACCCCAAAACAGCACTATAAAACTGAACTGGGAAACGCAAAGAGGCCAGCAGTTTAAGAATACATTAAGATTGCACCTGCAAATGAGTTCATTCACTTCTTTCCATGAGCGAACCCAGTGCTTCTATTCCCAGATGAGAAATAAACACACAAAGTTGGGCAGGCAGACATCCAAATGCCCAGACTTAGTGTAACTGTGTGCCTACAAAACTCGTATGTAGAAAATGGAAGCTGTGAATGTGGACTTCAGCCTAACTTGTGAAGCCAGAGCTGTTGTGGAGCTAAACTAATTGAAATGTGGTGTAATGGCTGGCTTTCAGTCACTGGTAAAACTTATCTCTGGCATGTCCCTCTCCTAGCCACTGCTGACTCCTCTCTTGAAATCCACCTGTCCATTTTCCCTCTTTACCAGCTTTTTTTTGGCTCAGTCTCCCCACAAGCATGTGTATACATGTGCCTTTCACTGTTGTGGCTCCTCTCCAGCCAAATTTGTTGTCTCTGTATGCTACAACCTGTACCCACACTCACATACAGCTCCTGCACTGGGATGTTGCCCACCCCAGGCAGTGCTAGAGAGACTTCACGCAGGAGTAACCCCTTTGACTTTATGGACACCCGAGCACATTTACACACTTGGCAAAATATCACTAATGTCACCACATAAGAAGTAATTTCTAAAATGTGGGGCTGATTTTCAGCTCATTTCTACTAGATCTGTACTAATTGAAACCTGTGAATTAGTGCATGTCTTAAAAAAGAGACACATATATATACACACACAAACTATTTATGATGCTTTGGTAATATTTTTCCTTTTTTTTTTTTTTTTTTCCTGTATTTCCTTATATATGCTGCTTTTGATTAGAAACTTATTTCTAGATCAGTTGCATCATGGCACTTAGTATGGCTGGTTATATCACTCTGTAGAGCCAAAAAAAACCCCCCCAAAATAAAAAAATCTGAATGTCTTTCATTAAAAACCCCATTTTTTGGTGACCAAAATCCAACAAAATTTAATGAACTGTTACTTTCTCAGGAAAACAACAAATGAAGATGGAAATAAGTAGTTCACCCTTGTCATCGAAACTATATTTAAGAGAAGCTGCTGTGGCTTCAGTTCTGTAGCATTTGACCTCCTTGGGATAGAGGAGATACAAAACATTTTTATTTGTTTGCAGATTGTAAGATAACAAGCAGTACATCCGAAAATACAAACTTGAGATAACTCTTCTTACAAATGATCTTGGGAGAAGAGGAACAGGTACAAGATATTAAAAATGAAAGCGGCAGAGAAAGAAATGACAGATGTGCAGGTTGTATGAATAAAGAGCTAAGAAAAGATCTGTGGAAATAATTGATTTTTTTGATTCACCACTGACATTTCTTAAAAAACCCCAAGTAATTTGATGTCCACCTGAACCTAATGTTTTGTTTTGTTTTGGGTTGTTTTGTGGTTTTTTTTTCAGAATTATTCACAATTGAAACAAAAATTGCTTGAGGTTAAATAAAAATGTTTCATTCTACCTGAATTTGATTTGAGGTGTTTTCTGAGACTTTAAAAAAATAAAATAAGAAGAACTTGAAAACAAAGGATTTGATTCACAGGGACTTAAGCAGCACTGCTAAAACTGAAGAAAGAGAGGAACAAGTAATGATGGTGCCTTTCACAAATTGGAGCAGGAACAAGGCCTGGGATGTGGAAAACTCAGGCTCAGATTTCACCTTTATCAAGTTGCAGTACAGACATTAATCTAGCTTTTCTTTCCTATCTTCATGTAATTTATTCAGACAAACATTCAATAACACTTTGATTACATGTTCATTACATGTAACATAGCATGTTACAAGATAATGGCTATAGACCCTAGCTGAGATCAGAGTCCCGTGTGCACCAGACAGCGTTAAAGGAATGACTTTACTCCACATAATGCAGAGAGATCTGCATCCGGTTCTTAAGCTGTGGCAATACACAGAAATGCTAAAGCTTTCTTTGTCCAAAGCAGTCCCTGGAAACTGAGGTCAGAAATCCCAAATCCTGGTTCAGTGGTTTTCCAAAAAATATTCCAAGACACACTATAAAGACTCTTTTTGATGTCCCTCCACTCCTCTGCTCCATGAACTGGTAGTACTGAGACTCCAGGAAAGCTCTGACCAGATAACCCTGATTGACAAAACATTTTACATGGACAAGGGCCAGGTAAACTTCACCAGACTAGTCTGCAGTGTCATAAATGTTTGCAGGATTGACTGTTCCCTCCAGAGGCAGCCCCATGCTTCACCGTCCTTGCTGCATACAAATGAAGTCACTTCACAACACAATCAAGTGCATATGCTGTGGTGTGACCTCCTGTTTGGTGACATCCATCACTGAAATGTTCAGTGGTAGCGGCTGTCTGAAAATCATCTGGTACATGAATTTTTACTCTGATTTCACTAAAACCCAATCAATAAGGGCACATAGCTTTAGTGTTCTCATATACCTGCTCTGTGAATAAAGTAAATGAAATATTTGTGCAGACTTTTGTGATTAGTTTTGAAGGACCTGACCAGAAATTGGAACATGTCAGGAGCTAGGAGGAGGGGACTACTGACAAGCAGCATTGCATGGACATGAACTGTAAAGTCCTCCCTTTTGGGTAGAAGAGGAGGAAAATCAACCCAAATATGAATGAACACTTAGAAAAAAATCTCTAAAGATTCATTTGACATAAGTTAGTATTGCACTTTCTGATGCTGGACCCTAGCGAGCCTGTAATTCTGATTAAATTAAAGGAGCATGATAGACAGGTGTTCCAATATAAGTATATATCCCAGCTATACCTATATTTGCATAGGAACTTGTGAAAAAATTATCTGGGCAAAATACTTGTAAGTATATTATGGGGGAGTTTTGTTTTTCCTATAAAAAGTAAATCCATAAACCAGTCCGATTACTTTTTAATTATGGAAAGATCAGGTAGCAAGTGGAAACAATTGCTGACTTTGTATTCTAATAAGAAAACTGGGGCAAATCAAACAAAAGTGCAAGTAGCAGTTTCAAAACAAAAGGAGATTCCTCTTTATTGAATGTTTGAAAATTGAAGGCTATTGAAAAATTTACATGACTAATTAGAAAGCTTCTAAAACAAAAAGTCATTAAGGCTGATACTTGGATTACTTGGATACTATCACACTTGGATCAAAAAAGACCCAATGCCCCTGGTGGCAACACTGAGAAAATATATATGCTTGTTGTGTTCTGAAGCTTATTCTTAGTTATTGTCTTTTAGTTATTCTCACAGACAGGACATGTGGCTTTGTGAGTAAGAACAGCAGTGCCAGCATGAGGCAGTAGGGTCATTATTCCTAAACGTTATGCTATTGTCCTTAAAACACTCTTCTCCAAAAAAACAATGCAACAAGATAAAAACAATAACAGTGTACTAAGAAAAAAACAGTGGCTTTTAAAAAAAGCCTCTGGAAAATGGAGAGGAGAATTTGCAAAAGAGCTCTTATTCCTTTTAAAAATCAGGCAGGGTATTATGTTTTGCTTTCCAAGGACTTACATGGGACTGAACACACAAAATGGCTAGGAGCAGAGACCAGAGCATTTTAAATGAGATGATAGTAACTCTTTCCCTCCTCCAAGTTTTTGATTCTGACAAAAGTGTGGATAACAGAGAAATATATCTGCTCATGTTTATTACTGTTCTAGTGAGAGAACGACATCTGGTTAAAACTGTAATTTACTTTTCATCTACAGAAGTTATATAGTAGTCTTCAGTATTCAATAAGAGATTCCTATGTGATTTTAAGCATTAAAACTGGTTGGTGCCCTGTCTTAAAATCCTTCATCTTCTCTCCAGTTCTCTTAATTCTTGTTCCTATCTTATTCCCTAACTCCTTTTCCAGCTGTCCACAATTACAAAAGTAAATGATTTCAATATGATGCAAAAGAGTAAACAAACCCTTATCCTGCAATTGTTCTAGGCACTGTGAAAGAACAAATAATCATCTTGACAGGTAGACAAGAGACAGGTCAAAGTGATCTGCTGAAAGTCTGCCTTCAAGAAAGGTCAGCAATGTAAAGCTTCTTTCTCATTTCTTTTCTTCTACCTCTTTCTTTTCTTTCCTTCCCCTCCCCTCCCCCCCACCCCAATTTCAGGGTGACCCAACAGCATTCACAGATATTGAGCTAAAATAATCAGTGTTCATAGCAAACCACTTCATTTTTAAGGCAGGTATTGCAGAAGTATATGACCTTTCCTGTATTTTTTTAAGTAGTACTTTGAGATCCCCTTGCTTTTGCATAATGATATAAAAAGCCATTCCCATGGTATTAAAAAATGACAATAAAATACACTCTGAACAGTTAACTTCTTAAAGATAGGATAATAAGTAACTTTCCTCTAAGATGAAAAGTCTGGACACTGGAATGGGAGAAGTCCAGTTCACCAACTTTTTCTTTCTGCTTCTCACTATTGCAAGAAGAGAACCTGTGCTGTTAAAACAAGGTACATGTTTTGAAATAATAATCCAGAACCCTAAAATATGGAGGGTAACATAAAAAAAAATCATGCAAATACTGCAAAATATTTATAGAGACATCTAAATATATTACATCTATCTCTTTATATGAATAATAATTTTTTTACTCTTTTTAAGTACCTCCTGTCTCTTTCTGAAAATGTTCTCAAGCTTTTGCCCTCCCCCAGGCTATGAAGATTAGACTTTTCTCCCCTCTAATCACAGCAGGCACCACTCTGCAATCACTGCTTTCCAGCAGCTGGCCTTTTTTAGCTGGTAGGTGGACAGCCTTATCCTGATCTGGGGACAAGGGGCAGTTGGGACACCTGTTCTGGCACTCATGGACTTACGTGATTCATGGGGAATTGCAGCGGGAGCTGGGGCAGGGAAGAGGCAGTTCTGGCCACAGTGTCCTGGGAGCAGGGTGGTGGCTGGAGGTCCTGCTGCCCCTCTGACCAGGGCTGCCATGTGGGGAATGGAGGTGTCAGGGCACACTGGTGGCCCAGCACTGGCCACAAACATGACACAGACTTGGTCCGTCCCAGTGTGTGTGTGGAGGTGGCTTCCAGAAGGCACCACCAACCCACATTAGAGACCTTTGTAATCTGGTAGCTCTCAACTATACATTTGCTTGTGTTATTATTTCTCATGCTAGCTGGCTTAAACTACTAAGGGTAATTCTAGGACAAGCTACAATTACAATTTCTTTATGCTGTGTAGACATGACCTTTGACTATTTGATTGCAACTGGCATTGGATCAGGGCCCGTAGCCAAAGCTGTGTCGCTAGCATAACATGCAACACTCTCTGCAGAGCCTCCAAGTCTAAGCCATCACCTCTCTGATCTAAAATACACATAATTGCAATGAGCTGGGAGATCCTCCAGCATTTCACAGCATATATTAACAAAGATTTTCTGTTTGCAGATACAGAAATACACAGAAGGCCAAATTCTTAGCTTGCATGAAACAGCGAAGCTTAATGTATGAAGGGAAGAACTCTGGTGTATGTGCACAGGCATGGGGACACACCATTTCCATGTGCCACTTGGTAGTTCTATGAGGATAAGTCTGTGAACGACCTGGAAAAAACCTGACAAAATGGTTGTGGCTTTACAGTCCAGTTTAGGCTAAAACACAACTATTAAAAAAGGTGATTTGGGCATTCCACATTCTGTTGCTAGATAAACTTGGGTCCTGCATTTTACGTATAGTGTGATGGCGAATTCTTGTTAGAAATTCATACATACAACAGAACTACAGTTCTGATTTCATGGAGGAATTGTGGCTAAGACTAGTTCAGCAATGAGAGAAAAGTCAGCATCTCAGCTCTAGGTGCAACACAGGGCTGTCTGGATCAGTGAGACTCTGCCTTTGGCTCTTCTACGCTGTGTGAGCCAGGGACCACCCTACTCTAAAGACACAGTGGGTTTGTCAGAGGAGCACTGCAGCTACCAGTGCACTGAATAACATCGAAGCTATCGGCATCAAAAAAACCAACCCAAAAATCTCTCTCAAAAGCAACTGCCCTGTCAACCTCTACATAATTTGATTTATCTGTCACACACACTTTGTAAAAGAATCAACCCATTAATTTCAACAGGGTCAACTTCACACTCACTAAAAAGAGAATGGGACACAATGAATAGGTTTTGGTCAGGCACAGTACAATATTTATGACCTTTTTTCCCCATTACAGTTATGCTACAAACGCATTTTATGCGAGTAGATCTTGTTAGACAAGCAAGCATTTGCAAAACATTACAAATGCAACAGAGTATAATGAGTACACTTCCAGAGAGGATATTCTAGTACCCTCCAGGCCTTGATTGGGCAGCTCATTTAAACATCAGGTTAAATCCTGTTTAAGTGAAGTGCCTTATAGAAGTTTTTCAGCAGTGCTCTTAATAGCTCTGAAAAAAATGACAGGAAACAGAATGAAGTCAGCTCTCATTTTCTTTCCCCTTTTCAGCTAACCACCCTAAGAAACCTTACTCTTGTTGGTTTTTGTTTGTTTGTTTGTTTTGTGGTTTTTTTTTTTTTTTTTTTCAGACGCATGAATTCTGCGTGGACTTAAGAGGGAGCTATTTATTTCCTTCTCCCTCTCCCACCAAGTGCCACATCCCCCGATGCGACACCATCACCGTTTACCTGCACGGCTTTTTGCGCCTCCGGCTGCACCGGGCCCAAACCGTACGGCCCCTCCGCCTCCCCGTTCGCCTCGGGCTGGGCTTTTCCGCCGGGCCCCGCTGTATCCAGCTGTGTGTGTCCAGCTGTGCCCAGCTGTGCCCGGCGCTGCCCGCGGCGGGGCCGGCCCCCGGCAGGTGGCACTCGGGCTCCTCGGCAGCGGCGCGCCGGGCGGGCCGGCGGCGGGGAGGGGGTGTTTGCCAACGCGGGCTTCGTCGCCGGGGTAGAGGCAAAGCGGCGCTTTCTGTGCTTTAATTATGAGCAGCATCTGCTGTGCGGTGAGCGCGTCCGTGTCGCGCAGGGGAAGTCAGGGACAGCCCCGGGTGGGTGCGCGGCCGGGGGGGCTGCAAGGTGCACCCCTCCTGGAGGGACCCGGGGCTTACGTCTGAGCATATGTAATATCACAGCAAACCGCCGTGGAAGGAGAATTTAAAACATAGTTATTATCCTCAGGGGGAAATCTCTGCATCGAGAGGGGAATATATGTGCATACTGTAACTCCTGTTAGTGTTAATGGGAATTATGTGTGTAAATCCCCAAATCCCAGTGTACAAAGATGAGAGTGTCCCCGTAAGGGTCTGAAATACGCATTTGAATTAAGCCTGACTGTCGGGAAACTCATAATGCTGTGGCTGTTATTATAAATTTATACTTACTAGGACTAAGTTTCACCTGAAACAACAGAGTCTGAAGTGTTACTTGTTCCAGCAAATTATTTTGTTAGATGTGATAATCAGTTCACAGCAGGACTGCAAGAGGCTATTCAGCTTGTTGACAATTCTGGGTCCCATCCAGCTTCAAGTGGCTTCTGAAGCGGCTCTAAAGGCCACAGAGGGGATTCCCAAACCCAGCTTCTCAGGGAGATGTGGTCAGGGCAAGGCTGACTGTCCACAGACACTTTTCAGGATAACCCTTTCCCAGGGGCAGAGTTACCTGTTCTGCCAAGAGCACTCGCACCCCAAAGTGCAAACGATAGGCGAGACTCAGCAGAGGTGCTGCTGTTCCCAGCCCCCTGTATTTTGCCAGGTGGATGAGATTTACTTTCTTATGAGCTAAGTGCCTAAGACACAGTATGAGGTGGAGGAGGAGCTGCAAATCAGTTCTCCTTGACTTACTGGGCTACTCTGTAGTTTATTTCAGAAATTACATGACCTAAGGGTATGCCTTCCATTAGCATTACCTTTGAATTAGGAAGATGCCTTTTGTAGGAGCTTTTGTCCCACATTTATCATCTCAACTTCAGATCAGATTTAATCCCAGAGTATCCCTCCTCCAGGGCTGGGAGGAAGGAAACCCTGTCCTGACCCTCATATGTCAGCAGCTGAGTTGGGTGAGTAGTCATGGCACTGCAGGAGGGATGCCATGTGGTTGGGGGGGCTCCTAATAGGGAAACATGTCTACAGAAGCCATGGCCGAGGCTTCAGCCTGCCCTGTGTCACCTTCATCATCTTATTATATGGCCCAACACCTAAGGGGACATGGAAGCATAGAGGACAGGTGTGGAGGGCCTGAGCCAGCAGTGTGTGCATAGCAGGGAGGGTTCCCTTTCCAGGACTGTCCAGTTTACATGCTGCAGGGATGCAACAGTACTGGGTGCCAGCATGAGCTTCAGGGCCACTCTGTACAGAGACTGCCACAACCATGGTGGGAGACACCTGCCAAACAGCCCCTAACCCCCTCCTACTCTGTCATATTTTATTCTCCTTCCTGTCTCTTTTCATATCAGTGCCCAGACTCTTCACTCCCCTTGATTAGCCCACTCGCGAGCAGCCAGGTGTGCTCTTTAATCCTGCACAATCTCAAGGTTAGGCTGAAGCAGACCAGCACATAATGCCACCCTAGATTTAAATACCATTCAGAGAGACAGGGAGTTGCTTTATTCTGAATGATTCCTTAATCTATTGAGATACTTGGAAAAGTGCAGTTAATTATTTTTAAACCCCACTTTCCTAGTTTAAGCCTGGGTGTGACTCCAATAAATTCACTTTTGAATCTTGTAATGGAATAGAAGTATTGCCAGTCCTCATTAAAAACACCGCAAAAGCCACAGCAGCAGCGCTGTGTTCCTTGTAATGGTTTGTTTCACTGATAGATCAAACGGCCTGTTGACAATGGTTGACTGCAATTGACAGCCTCTTCTAATAAGATAAAGAAGTTGTACATTTTATTGATTATAAAGCAAATTGGGTTGTTGTCCCTTTAAATTTTTTATTGGCTACAAAATGGAGGACTTATGCCTTTGAAATTGCAGCTTGCCATGACATTACAATGAATTATAATCCTAACCTATTCATGCTTCCTCAAAGGCCTAACCCATTTGCCTGCCTCACAAGCATGTTGTAAAATGCCCTGCATTTACATACATATTTTCAGGAGCTTTTTATTCAAGAAGTGCGGCAGACTCGAGAAAGGGAAAGGGGCTGAATGGGCAAGAATTCTCGAGATCCTAGAATTTTAAGAGTCTTGCAATATCTCATCATAAGCTACGAGCTCGAGGCAGACATTTTCAGATAAGGTTCTTAGTTTTTTTGTTACACAGGAGGTGAAGTTTTTAATCCCTTCTTACTCTGAAGATCTATGTTCCTGAACATCCTGGGAATGGAGCTCATATTGCTAAAATAAATCTAACACTTTCTAGATCAATATTTAGGGTCAGATCTTATAGAAGCTCAAGGTACATCAAGGAGCTCTTTAAAGGCCAACCACCAAAATCAGGACCCCCAGATCTGCTCTCAGCATCTCTCTTGCAACCCCAGCTATCTCCCTGTCTGACCCCAAGCTGTGCAGGTGCCTCCAGCTCTGCCCGTGACTTTGCACAGAGCAGAGCAGGTACATGGGGATCTGTAGTGATACAGTGCCCAAGTGATACCCAAGCCTGCTGTGTGGCATTGTTCAAAGGCAGAGGCCAGTAAACACCCTATGACCATCAGGCAGAATGCCTCAAAAACACCATAGTGTCAACTTTACTCTCCTAACATGAGAGAAGAAAGAGAAGAGTTGCTTTTCCCTTCCCTGACACATCTTTGCAGATAAGAAAGCTGGAGCACTTGACTCTGGCAGTAACGTCGCACAGTTGAGACAGTGGCAGGAAGAAGTCCTGGCTTCTGGTCTCTAGTCTCAGGGTTATTTCTGTTCTCTTGCTCTTCCTGCTCTTTTCCTGCTCATCCCTAACAGCTGGACAGTATAAATGGTTGGGGGGTGGGGGCAGGGATGTCAGGAAAAAAGTCATGGAAGTAGCTGTCAGAGCACAGGCTTCCACCTCCTGTTTCAGTGCACTTCCAAAGTGACAGACATTCAGGCTCCTCTTGGCCCCATGATGTTTTGCTTTCAGTAGGTGAGATTTGTCAGGAAAATGTGCCCCTACTCTGCTGAATCCCAGCTTATCAGCAGGTGCCTGGAAAATGCTCCTGACAGGTAGGGGATGTAGATTTGAACCCTTACAGGAGCTGGAGCATGCCCTATTCAGATCCACTGCTCCCAGTTACTAGGCACTTCGGTATTAAGTGGATCAGTGTCGCCATTGTTGTTGGCTATGAATTAAGAGGGGGAAAAACAATCCTTGCTCTGTTATTAAGAAACTAGGTGTAAGTAACATCTCCCAGAAACACTGGATCCAGCACATACGATGGCAGTTGTCTTCCTAGCAATCACCTTTGTGTATCCCCCTGCTCCTCCCTTTTCAACCTTGTTCTTATATATGAGTAAATAGTACAAAATGTCAGATACCACACCACCCTGAAAAACATCACTCTGGACTGAGTATTTTATCCATATGATCCTTTGCATGTTCTCATCTTCAGCCTCCTCAAGTAAGAAGAGCACACACATACGCTAAGACACACACAGAATCCACAGCAGATGACAAGGGAAACCCTGTGCTGGAAACTCAGTTTCCAGCTGCTTTAGGGTGGGCAATTCATGAGCTGCTGCCTTCAAAGTGATGAGGCACCACAAACAGATGCTACTGGCCTGCAATAACCCCGGGGCTTTCACTTCCCAGGGACCTCCCCACCGTGTGGAGACCAACTCCCAGATCAGCACATCTGGTCTATCGATCTGGAAACTGGATCTGAAACACAGCTCTTCAAAGTGGCAGTATTTCCACGAACGGTGACCAACTGATTAAACCCATAGGTTGGCACTTGCATACCTTTTTCTTCTTTAAAATTAGTGTCTGAAGTGGTTTAATAATACCACCATTGATTTCAGTACCAGTGTTTTTGCTTAGGAGACTGGTTTGAAAATTCCGGCCCAAGTACATGGGTTATTACCAGGTAACACCCATTCACTTATGAAGAGGATCAGTTAAAAGAAGCTTGCGGTGCAACAGTTCATGCTATCTCTGTCCTACAGGGATTGAAAGTCCTTTGGTTTCCTGTTTGTCAATACAGTGCTTTCACCAGTGCTCAAGTCAGTCAAAGGGAGAAAAAAATAATAAAAAAATTAACAGAGCTCATAGAAATATTGCGTTCTTTCCTAGAGTGGAGGCAAAACAAACAGAAGTTTAAAGTAAACAGTCTCTACCAGCAGATCTTTTCCTCTTTTATTTCATGAAGTACAATGCCCTTCAGCCAGCAGAAGGCAGAGAAAGTTCTGCCAGGAAAAAGAGTTATTTGAAAAAGTTTACTTTAAACTTTTGTTTGCTTTGCTGCGCACACGCACACATACACACACACAAAAAAAAAAAGGAAAAAAAAAAAGGAGAGAGACCCTTTCTTCTTCCACTTTAGTGCTAGGTAGAAAGAAAATGGATTTCTCTTTATCGACTGGTATACGTCTAGCAGAAGTAAAGGCAAGTTTCCTCATGGTCATGCCTCTGTGCTCAACCATGATCTGGAATAATGTTGTGAGAGATAAAGCAGGACTGTCCTGTTCACCTAGGACATGCAGACCAGTGGAAAAAACAAATACGAGCATCTCTGATCATTCCACTGATATAAACAAGCGTAAAGCTACCAAAGTCAAACAGCATAATTTTAGTCTAATAAACTGCTCAATGTATCTTTTCCTTCTAAATCTCTGTCCCTTTTGTAATAAAGACAAAAGTTGCAGTCTGTTTTCATTCACACTCCTGTAAATCTGGAGTAACTGGAAGAGATCTAAAAAAGCTCTGTGGTTGGTTAGGACGGAAATTCTAACTAAAAAATAAAGCGATCTCAAAACAACAACCATCACCTTTTGTGAAAAATGTTCCCATTTCTGATCAGTTCCAATGTTTCTGTTTGAAACAGACTCCTTGATCAGAAGTTAATAAAAGCACGTTGTGAAACACACGGAGCACTTCATAAAACATGTAAGAAAAATAGGGTTGTGTCCTGAAGACTTTATAACAGGCAGAATAAGAATGAAAAAAAGAGACTAAGATAAAAAGAGATTTCTAGCAACGTATAAGCAAAGTGGGATAAAACTGAATAGCAGCTGGATTAGTGCAGCATGAGTTTGTTTTTAAAGTACATCCCTTTTCTGCACTTCCACCCTCTTCCCTCTGCCCCACCGCCCTGACCTTGTTCCTCCCCATTTCAAAAGAGCCGTCCCTCCTTGTTTCCCTTCTGACCTGCATTCCTCACTGCTGGCTGTAATGTGGTGATAAAGGCACCAGTAAACCCAGCCAGCTTGCCTAAGATCAGAAGATATGGAGGGTGATGTTAGCAAATTAACTGATTGGTATAAAACAAAAGGAGAAAAAAAAAGTTGTCAGGAAGCTGAGAACTTTTGAACCCATTTGAACAAATAAGTGGCAGAGGAGCAGGCTTGTCAGTCACAGGAATATCGTCTGCAGGAGCCAAGCCAGGGCTTGGAAGCTGCAATCAGATGCAGCCTCTGGTAGGGGAACAGAGCTGTTTGAGAAAGGGGAGTTCCTGTCTTTCAAAAGGCAGACACAGTGGGACACTCCCCGCTGCCATTTCCACCCCTGACAGACCTGTACTTGATACCCTCAGGTTGCTCCAGTCTGCAACACATGCAAAGAGACAGTGGAGCCACTTTGTGCTCCCCTTATGATTATGGTTTCAAGGGCCCTGGGCTGGTAAAGAAAGCATGCTGCACTGAAAATAATTACAGTAAGGCTTTGAGATACACACAGACTCATTTATTTAGTAATATTAACTGGCTTTCCTGCTTTTCCACCAGCACTAGGAGGGTTAATACCTTCCTCCTGGGCTGGCCTCCAGAGATTTTGCTCTCTGTGGCTCCAGATGGCTTTCAGAAATCTCTAAAGTTTTGCTGCCTTCATTAGTGACAGATGTGGGAGTTATAATTTGAAATTTAGGTTCAGTAAAGTAAAGCATTGTGAAATTCCAGGAACCCGCAGAAGCACTCTTAAATGTGCCTGTGGTACAGATCACAGAAAACATGCTCGCACGTAATGCTGAACAAGAGACTTTATTACCAACAACATCACTTTCCTTTTCCCCCTCCACTTTATCTCAGACTTCCAGTGCAGCCTTCCTTGGGAGCCTCCCACTTGGCTTTTTGCTGCTCCCTAAAGAGGAGCCCTCAGAGCCTCACAGTGTGGTGGCTCACTGCGGTGGATGCACCGGTGACAGGCCTGGCAGTGCCTTCTCCTGGGCTGACTCCTGCAAGCCTCCCACCATCCCCGACAGCACAGCGCCAGCCTCCTGCCTCGTACAGCTGGAGCCATGCACTAATTCTGTACTGGTATCAGCCCTGCTATTTCAGTACATTCATTTCAACCGGCACCTAAGGTAACCTGAACCAGAACCCGTCTCAGCCACTGCTTTTGTCACAAAAGCAGACAGATTTTTTCATTACCTCCATGCAGCATGCTTGAGAACCACATCGAGAGCATTCTTTTGTTACAAATTCCCCTCCTTTCTTCCTGCTATAGAAAGGGGAGATCTGAAACATGGCTGCACTCCTGGAGAGGATGTTTGCTTTGGCAACAAGCCTGTAACCCTCATCTGTAGAACCTGACAGGTAAAGCCTCTGAGGTCAGGGTGCATTGGCACTGTACAAGGCCTGGAGGAGATACTATTGGTTCATTGTCATTACATACAGCCCCTCACCAGCAGCTCTTGTGTGCAGAAGACACACGGTATCCTCCATTAGTATTGCCTGAAATTTGATCTGGGGGAGGAAGCCTAAAATAGCCATGCAACATGTGTTCATTTCTGAATGGACTTGAAGTAGATGTAGGTAGTAGAGAGAATCTAACTTTTTGGTCATTCACATAGTTAAGATTACATTGACCACTTGAAAGGACAGCTTACTTTAAAAAATGTTTTCATGTAACTTGTACATTATGTATAAGTACAGAGTATATTTCTGTTCATCCTTCTCAGCACAGACATACAACACATGCAGGGAAGAATATTTCTGAGATGAAGGCACCCTAAGGTTGTCAGATCCAGAAGGTTGCTAATCATTTGTAGCTTACAGCATATGTATTCCATGAACACAATTTCTTTCTGAAGAAAGCAATATCTTTAAAGGAGAAAAACAAATGAAACAAGACGCTTCAAGCCATGTGACAGTATAAGCAGATCTCATAGGCTTACATGGTTTCATGGAAGCTGAGCAGAACCACAGGATCTTTCCCTTTTCGTCTCTTATTGTAAACTTTTTCCTGCTGTTTCTTCAGGATTACGCTGTCTGATTCACTACCTGTAATATTTTTAGCCTAGAAATATTGCATGCAAATCATTCATTAAAAAGGTAGCATACAGGATATCATTGGGAGTTACTTTAGGATACAGTTGATAATTTTTCACTTTTGTTTAGCTTCAGGGAAGATATCCTTGCAAACTGTTACTATTTGATGATTCTCTAATTTTCCCAATAAACCATAAATCTGGTGGTGTTTTCCCCTGCCCCCCCCCCCCTTTAAATGCTATCGCCTCCTCTTCCCCACCACTATTCCCCTTTTCTTTTGTCAAGTTCAGTTATTCAGACAGGGAAGTATGTGGTTTGCTAGATGATAGCTTTCCATTTTGTCCCAGAATTTATTAATTTTTTTTCCCCTCTTTGAAAACTTTACATATTTGGGTTAGGAGACACTCACGTCTTGTTTCTGTTACCCACCAAGTATCACCATTTTTACCTTTGTATCCCAGTTCTGTCTTTTTCTGCCTCTCCATTGCAGCACTGAGATCCCTTACCCACTGCAAAGCCAAATGCTGCACTCCAGCCTCCTCAGTTGTGTGGTTATACTGGGGGCTGTAAGGCAACTGCAGGTAGGCTGTGGGTGCTGGGTAAACCACGGAGAGGAGGGTGTCTGGTTAGGTATGTCCTTGTTAGTACCTGCCAGAGGAGGGTGGGTACATGGCTCTGCCCCATCCACTTAGAGAGGGACAATATGAACCACTGCTTCTGAGAACAAGGTGTCAAACCCCAAAGTCTTTAGGAGTTATGTTATAGGCATTAAGTGCCAATAGTAACAAAGACAAATCAGAGCTGAGTATAAGAAGGGAGATTATCCTTCACTAGGACGTGCACTATAATTTCAGTGAGGCTATACTCTGCTTTTCTCTGCTTCCATGCAACCCACCTGCCACAGAGGTATACAAGCTGCCTCTCCCTTAGCTGGCATCTATGCTAAATGGGTTACAGCTGCTACTAATTTCATTTAGGGCCTAACCCCTTGATGACAAAAGCCATGACTTGTGCACAGGAGTTTGATGAGTCCTAGCTAGTTATTTGCACATGGTATTTCTGCAGCTCTCTTACACAACAAGGAACATATTTTCAGCTTAAGTGGTGTGACCCGATCTTTCATCATTAACATAAATGAGCTGATACTAACATGGTTAAGGTGGGCATTTATAAGTGTGTCATCAGGAGGGAAAAACCCCACATACATTCAGGAAGACACAGATGAAATCAACAATGGCTCAGGAGTGGCAAGAAAAGCAACTTTAAGTTCACTTTAAAAAACAGAAAAAGGCTCATAACATCAGTGAATGAAAAATAGCTAAACAAATTTCACTATTGATAATGAGCAGGAAATCCAGTGCTTGGGATCATGAGTTTATGCAAATCTGTTATTACTGCAAATTGGCATCCTAAGACCCTGATCATACAATGCTTGCACGTATGCTTAACTTTATGCACATGAGCAGTCTCATTAACGCCAAAGACTTAGTCGTGCATAAAACTGAACAAATGCACGAGTGTTTTTGTAAGACTGGGATTTAAACGCAAGGGATAGAAAACAAATTTACTGTATCATCAACAATTATTTCTGAAACCCATCAGAAGCCAGGGTGGTGCCAGAAGTCTGTTTTGTGTAGTAACATTCAAAGAGAGGAGTGGGATTTTGAAGATTGCTGCCTTTAACTCAATCCATTAGGCCCAATAATGGTGGGGCAAACAGAGGAGGAAAACATCCCTGCGCAGATTAAAATATAACTGATTATGGGTATTGGAAACATAGTATTTCCATCCCATTTTACAAGATAAACTGGATTGCCTCTTAAAACCACAGATTTCAAACTTGGTTATTGTAAAGAGAAACTATTTATAATCAACTTGAATTTGACTAAATTATTCAGCAGTGTCTCACAAAAAGTCTTACAAAATTAATTTAAGTGGTGTTAGGTTTATGTGAATTCAGAGCTGACTGCAGAATTTATATAAATAGTTACAATAAATACAAAGGCTTACATTGGAGGGAGGTGCCTATTGCACTGCACTGAAGACTGATGGCTAGTCTTAGAGCTAGTTTTAATTAGAATATTCTGCAATGCTTCAGAAAACAGAAGAGGTCCCTTATGTTATGAATCCTGATGAAAATATGCAATTTCCTTGGGAATCCAAAAGAGTAAATGCAATAAAATTTGAGTACTTACCAGTGAGACAAGAAATAACAAAAAGCTGTAAAACAACGTCTGTAGAAATAAAGCCTCTGCCAAATTTAAAGGGATAGCTCTGGAAAAGGAATTCTGGGAAAAGTGCAACCCTGCACTGGGAAGATGTAAAAATAAGGCCTCTACTAAAAATAAGGTTATCATAAATAGAATCAGTCAGAAGTCATGTTTATGCTTCATTATAATTTCTGTATGCTTTTTAAGCTTTTTTTTTGTTCCAGTTTGAAAAAAATTAGTACATTCTCAGCAGTCAGTTTTACTACTACTTTTTGTGGTTGGTTTTTTTTTTTTTTCATACTTTCTGTTCTTTTCACCCAGTAGGATTGCTGCTGTCAATTTTGCTGTGTAGCAGTAAAGTTGATGGAATTACGGTACTTTCCCTTGGTCACATCTTGAAGCTTGTTTCAAATCAGCAGTTCCAGGACCTCCGGGTCCCATGCATGGCCATGTATCTGACTCCTGGCAAAGTCTGGGTATTGCAAGGGCCCTTGGTTCTCTGTAGGGTTTGTTCGGGAGGGTTGTCATGGAGATAGAGTCTGAAAAATGCAATACAATCTTTCATGTGGCTGCAGTCTATATGGACAGGCTGCCCACGGCAATGGCCCTGAGAGCTGAGCTGGCAGGGAGCCAGGCAACTTGTGAAAATGTTTTAGCACATTTGCACTTGACATTTTGCTTGTGGTTAAATAGAGTATTGGTGCATTGATGACCAGCTGTTTTCAAGTCTGCATCCATCTTAAAGGCTTAATTTTATATAAAAATAGCTTTGGGGGATGACTTTGGTGAGGTAGCGTCTTCACTTCTATAATCTCACAGCACAGTAATGATGCGTGTCCTGAATGTATGAGAACAAAGCAAAGAGAGTAACACAGGCTGGAGCAGGTTGTTGGCCAGCAGCCCTCCTCCCACTAGCTCTTTTCTCAAAGGAAGGAAAGTTTCAACTTTCTTCATGGGTTAAGTTTTGGCTTTTTTACCTCATCTATACAGGTTTCAAAGAAGGAGGTAGGACTTCTGTGACTAACTGGCATCTGGCAAGGGTGTGATTCTAAACTGGGCTTTAAGGGACTATCATGACAAAGATATGAAAAGCGGTATTATTGGTGAGAAAAGTTATGCTGGAGGTGTGCCAACTGGAGGAATCAGCCCCGCAAATATTTGTTTGTTCTGCCTAATGTCACCATGTGCAATGTTGCTTTATATGGCTGGTCAATAAGATGCACAAATTTGCAAATTCCTGGCTTCAGAGTACCACCATGTTCTGAGTTGAAGGACTGTGACAACTACAGAGTAGAGGAAAGTCTGAAATAAATTTGAACAGTATTTATGGTGTTTTCAATGCCTACCTGCTTCATGCCAGTAGGTAAAGAGCACAGGCGATCTGTTCATCGACACAGCTCTAGCAGACTGAACCTCCCAAAGGCTGTGATGATAATTAACTCCTAAATGTTGCAGTTTCTTTGAAATACACTTCCAATTCTTTACGGAAATAATTATTTCAGAATAAACCAGTCTTTCTTAATCCAGACCTTATTTATTATGTTCTGAAGCACACCTTGAAATGCAACGCTGAACACAAATTTCTCTTTGATTGGTTTAATGGAAACAATTTCTCTCTTCAGCAAGCACTTGCTTTCAGAGTGAAACCTTAACATTTTACTTTTTATCTGTCTTGTCAATCATTGATTTTTTTTTTTTTTCCTGTTGGACCCACCTGGAGATGTCATAGACCTCTCAAAAGCATGTAATCTGAAAAGATGCTGAACAAAGTTTTTATTTTTCAAACCAGTCAACTAGTTACTAGTTGATCTGACAAATGTGTCACACATTTATTTTTGGAAAAACAGTTTGTTCAGCTGGTGCATGGCACTTGAGTGCAAGTTTGCTTAACAAAATCATAACTAATGCCCAACTGTTATTTTTCTGATTTGATAGTTCATAGCATAGACTCATAGAACAATTCAGACTGGAAGGGACCTCAGAGGGTCATCTCATCCACCTTCCTGCTCAAAGCAGGGTCAGGTATGAGATCAGGTTGCTGGGGGCATTATCCAGTCTTAAAAACCTCCAAAGATTTTAACACAACTGCACAACCTCTCTGGGCAACTGTTTCCAATGCTTGACTATCCTCACGGTGAAAAGGTTTTTCCTCATATCTTGCTGAAACCTCTCTTTTTTCAGTTTATGTCCATTGTCTCTTCTCCTCTCTCTACTGGGTTGGGGTTTGTGTTACTAAGGGCTGTGACAAATAAACCCTTTTATTTCTTGTCAGTATTTCTGCATTCATTAGGGAGAACAATTACAATATCCTTCAGGCTCTAAGGCAATGAATTTAAAGAAAATTTTTCTGCTCCTTATGTGCAATATTAAAAGATGAAAACTCATCCTTGCATGTAAGGAAAACAGAGTTTCAATGAAGATCTGACCCAGAGACTGGAGAGCACAGTTTTCCTATAAAAGATATTCTTTCATTAAAAAGACTATTGTAACCTAAACACTTTATGATATATTTTCTTTCCAAGGAACTTTTTCAATCTCACTGAGCATGCTGAAGTCATTATGTAGTTACTAGAAATGCTTCTTTGTCCAGACAGACTTACTATAGGTTACATTTCTACAGAAGATTAAAAATGATGTATTAGTAGGTATCCTTTTAAAAATATACTCTTTTAAGTAATATGTATCTGCATCTTCCCAAACCTGGAAGAAGACATACAACAGTAAATAAAATACAGCAAATATTTCTGGGCAAATAATATACAGCCATGAGAACTTTTACCACTGTATTTACTTAAATGAAGGAAAATGTTGAAATGTGAAAGCTAAGCACTTCAGTTTATTCACATATTTTACATTCAAATGATCAACAGAATTATTTTTTTTTTTTAAAAAAAAGACTCCTCTTGTGGTTTCCAAAATTTTAACAGAGACATGGAATATACTTAATGAAGCATGGCACTGCAATGCATACAATGAAAACTTTGTGTATATGGAAAAAAAGATAAAAACCAAACAAATTTGACCATTATCAAAAATGGTTTCCTTTAATATAAATAAAATTCAGAGTAGTGCTTTATTTTAACAGACAACACAACAGTGGGATTTATTAACTACATATTTACAGTGCCTCACTGGTAAAAATACTGAGCTTCACCTGAGATCTTAGACACTTCCTGAGAAGGCAACGTGGACTGAGGATTGCTCAGCACTTCACATAATCTAGGTGCTAAAAGGGTGAAATTAAAGCATACTTTTAAAATGAGTATGATGGCAAAGGTGGAACTACTGATGCATCATGTTTATGCCCTGACCTAGCAAAACTTGCACCTCAAGTACTCCCCTTTGATTTCAGTAGATCTATGTATGCTCCTAAGGTTAAACGCAGGATAAGTGTTTCAAAACCAGGAGCCTCAGAGGAAGACAACTGCTTCACTCAAAGATGCTATGCGTAGAGAAAATGACCTTGAATTTCAATCTGTATTCTTCTGCATGGGTGATTTCTACCACTTACTTTTAATTAGATCCTACAAGGTCTGGATTCCAAATATCTCTATCAAGTGACAAACTTGTGAAAGCATCTTCTTCCCACAGCCTCCAAAATCATAGTGCCAGTTTAGCAGATCTCAGTCTTTTTGGCAATTAAATAAAACAAGAACCAGATCTTTTTCAAAGTATTCACAAAATAATCTTTCACTTATAAAATGGCTGCCCCACCATTCTTGTATCAGATCTGACCTCAGCTCTTTAGATCTAAACAGTTCTTTTAAAGTTATAAAAATAAAGAATTGATTAATATACAAATATATATTTCAGAGTGATAAGAGAATAATATTAAACAAATTCCTTTTTTAATCTACTTTAAATTAAAAGAAATGTTTTCAAAAGTCTGGGCTGAAGCAGATCTTTATCTACTGACTCTTTAATGGAACCCATTCCCTGCAGATGGCCACATACAATTTGTTATAAGAAGCTCATTGCTACAAAAAGACAGTGAACATGTTTCCACTAGCAAAGCAATTAATAAAATCTGCTGTGCCAGTTGGGTTTTGGTATCTTGCTTTCAAGAACTGCAGATATGTCTAATATTAGAAACAAAACCTAAGTCATGAAAAGTCCTAGGCTTCTTTAGAAATTTGCTTTTTTTCCTGGTCTTCATTAATATTTGTTTTACAATAATCCAGTTTGTTTTGTATACTGTTTGTATACAGCATAATATAAATGTTCTGCGTGAGTGCACACGTATGTACAAAACCAGTCAGAAATTCAGTTAAGAGATATGCCTGCTCATTGGGTCATGTCATACTTTCACAATACCATATTTTTCTGTAATGTCCATAACAACATCATCTAGGTCGCTCCCTTCTTCCACTGAGATGCTCATGCATGTTTTCTTTCCATTTATCTCAAGCAGCCGAAACAGCAAGGAACATTTTTGAACAACCTATAGTACTCTTCCTGAATCTGAAATAAAAATATTGAATTCAAATATGAAACAGATTTATTAATAGTTCTATATGGTTTTAAACTCATTTTGTACTGCTCCTGTCCCTAGATGTTTAAAGTGGGGCTGCTTTTGACTTTACAACAGATTACTGAAGAAAGTATCATCTCTGGATAGTGTGGGTGAATCTTGCTGCTAACTGGAATGAGTGGAAGTGAGTCTTATCATACACATTGCATTATTTCATCAGGATAATGGCACTATGACCAATTTTACAATTTAAAAAAACATTTTTCCATGTTTCATACACTCGTTTTAAAACTGGGAGAAAATATGTGGAAGATAAAAATTGGAGTGAGGTTCTGTCTCCACTGAAGGCAATAGCAAAATTTTCCCTCTTCCCTCCTCTCCCCCACCAATAGCACAAGGATTTCCTCCCTTGCTCTGATAAAACATTTACACCACAACTCCACTTCAGGGCTGGGCACCTGCCTGTGTAGGTACCTGAAGCTGCCTGAGTCACTTCCCACAGGGAATGGGACACTTACCTTCCGGGACAACACACAAAGAAATATGAAGATGAACATCCCCTGGAATGCGTTGAAGATTGTAAAAAGATATGCAGTAACCACGGATCCCTGGACAACATGGAGGACCCCAAAGATCCAGGTAGCCCCAAGGAGGAACAGGAGAGCAAGAGCACCTCGGGCACAGGATCTAGAGAGGAAGGAAACATTGCGAACAAGATGTGGGCACATGCTATTTTCCTTCCTTCACCACTTTGGATGGTGAACGCTGCCTAGGAAATTTTTTCACAGCTGCAAAGGCCTGAGAAGTGCAAATGCATGGGCTGCTCTTTAGGGTGTGCTGTAGCACTGTGGCACATATAAGCTCATATATTCACTGCAGAAGAGCAAAGGAGTAAAACTGGAAGGGACTTAAAACACTGGCTTCTTTAATCTTCAGATATGTTTTCTCTGGTGTACTGCAGCACCATATGATTTGATTTAAATCTACTGTTAGTGTAATTCCCCAAGGAAAAACATATGTCTGTTATGAAGCATTCCCCCACTTTTCCTCCTCCCCCTTATCTTCCTCAAAAAATAACCCAGAAAAATATATAGTATGCTCTTGGGTCAGTACATGTGCATGACATCAAAGGGTTCCCAGGCTGCCTCTCAGGTTCACTGCAGAAGATGGTGCCAGTTGTAAAACTAGACTTTCTTTCATTCTTTCTCTTTCAAAAAAAAATATTTTTGTTTTTAGAACACAAATACTCTCAAATAGTTCCTGGGTCAGCATATTGATGCTTTAAAATTATAGGAACTGATTGGCTATGATTTTTTTTTTTCAACATGCTGTAGAGCTCTGCTCACAGACTTGAGCAAATTACAGCATGTTGTCTCAGAAATGAAACCACTGATTACTTTCTTATTCATTCTCAGCCCAGTCATTGCAGGACTTCCTTTGAACAACAGACATTTTTAGCACTGTTCCTCTGAAAATGCATAATTTTCAACTTCATTAAAACCAGCTCACCACATGAAACTATGAAGGGTGAGGAATAAGAGAAAGTAATCAATCAAACAATTGCTAAATCCTAACTATAAATCTAGTGCAATGCATTGAAACTGCAGGAGTGTTCCTAAGCAACACAAACAGTAAGTTGTTTTCAATGTTCCCTGTAGTACACTTCAGCTTTTCCTGCACAAACGGTTTTCAAGGTCCCTATAAATCAGTTTTAAAGAGAGTGAGTTGATGGAAAAATCATAGCAGCATGCAAAGTAAAAATCCTGGAGAGAATCCTCCCCCTTCCCCCCCAATGCCACAGAAGCACAATGTCCTACTGTAGACTTTTTACAAATAACATGAATGGCTTGATTCTCTTATCACTGAATTACTTGTTACTTCAAGGTAAATATTTTGGTCCCAATTCAGGCATAAGTTTTGAAATCTGGTTTGTCTTGCACAGAGGCTGTGGAAAGTACGTAAGAAAAAAGGACAATTACTTCTTTAACCTTGCCATCAGCCTTTACCCTCTAGTTGATATGGGCCACTCGTATTCCTCGTACACCTCTCACACAATCCCTGTGTTACTCTAGGGGGTACTGCTCAGTGGGAATAAAGATTGCACAGTCTGCCTCCAAATCTATGTGAGTGGATAATAGACAAAAAAACCCCTTTCTTTTTCTACAAACTGTCCAGAAGATTAAACTGTTATTTTTGAATACTCACTTTCATCTGTGATTGTATTTAAGCTTACAGAAAGTAGAATTTGTATTAAATGGCAAACTTACCTTATATTTTCATAACAACTAACTTCTGGCTTCAACATTGCAGTGTGTCGAAATACTTTATAAATAATCACTCCAAAAGCCAACAAATTAACCTGGGGGAGTGAAGAAAGGAACTTTTAGTTCAAACCAGGATACATTTGAATTTTAGTAACTGTTACACATTTAAATGAAACAAGTCAGATGATAAAGTTTCTGTGTATTTGAAACGTACAGAATCCAGTGCCAGGAGGGGAAAAAAACCCACCCTTTTCTGATCCACTTCTATTAAAAAAATATGAGCCTGTAATAAATGTTGATCAAACAGAGCTGTAACTCTACCTTATCTCAACAGTATCACTACCAACAGTCTGCAAACGTTTATTGATTTTATTGGTAAATCTCTTTGATTTCCTGCTGAGATATTTTCTCTATGTAGAGATAAAAAGAGAAAAGAGAAAAAAAAAGAGAAAAAAGAGAAAAAAAAGAGAAAAGAGAAAAGAGAAAAGAAGAAAAAGAAAAGAAAAGAAAAAGAGAGAAAAGGAAAAGAAGGGAAATGCAGAAAACTAAAAAAGCTCCTTCCCCCCATGGATTTTCTATTGTATAGTATCGCGTAGATCTTGACAAAATGTATGTCTTTTGTTGCTGAATAACATTAATAATATCATATGTTCTAAGGTTTTGGGGTGTGAAATCTTTCAAGGAGCACAAAAAAACTTTGAGGTTTACACAAAGAATTTTTAAAAAACTAACTTTTGTTGAAAGGCTCCTTGCTGCGTGTTCTCTCTTATATTTTATGTCTGTTTCATAGGTGAATAATTTCAGTATGTTTTTTTTTTCTTGCCTTCTTTATAATGGCATTGCTTTATTTGAGTTTGAAACAAAAAAACAACTAAAAGAAGCAGTTTTGTAAATGATGCTCAATTCTGGTTCTGAACCTCTGCTCGGCTAGGCTTCACTGATCTTTCATTTAAATTTATACTGCATTCCTTTAATAATGTGGATGGGTTTGCTTTCTTGCTTTTTTAAAAAAATCTTATTTTGCTTTGTGGCATTTAACATCAGAATATATTCAAAATGTTAATAAATGAACCAAATTTTAGATGGATGTCATCCAGATATTATTTGTAGATCCTTGGTTGTAATCCCTTGGTTGGTTTCTGTGGACTTCTAGCTGTAGACTGAATAGAATTAATGTCTTCCCCACTTGTTTCTCCAGAAAGACTGTGGTTTTCCTCCCTCCTTTTTCTTAAAAAAAAGAAAAATACTCTGAAATGAAAACAAAAGGCTGCTGTAGGAGCACAGCATCACTTTAAAAAGAATCACTTTCATTTGTTAACACTTGTTATGTATGACCTTAGAACACTTTTGTTGTGTCGGAGGGGAGTATCTGATATTAAATGCAGGCTCTACTTTAATTAGCTGCACGCTCATACTTTAATACAGCATAATGTATTTACAATTTGATATGACAGGAGATAGAGCTGATTAGCAGTTTAGGGAATTAATCCTTCACTGAATACCTTGTACTTGCACTGATCGTGAGAGCTATTCTGAAGCTCCTTATATTTAAAATTGTAATCTATAATATCTCCTAAACCAGCAATTTTTCAAAGTTAATTATAAGTCAGTCAGCAGTTGTGGGTAATTATATGCAGACTTACTTTTTATCTTATATTTGTGGTGAATAATATATCAAATAACTTAGTGCGCACACTGTAATCTGCATAACCCACCTAATGTATTTATTAATCTTTTCTGAAAAAGGTAGGGTAAAATGTGATCAAAGTACCACGAGCATGGAGAATACACACCACTACTTCTTTGGAAACTGCTATCAAGATTGCAGCACAAACCACGCAACCAACCTTCCCCTCTGCCAGCTGTCACCAAGATCACTAGTGTCAACGAGAGCCTTCCTATTGCCATTAATTGGCTCTGTAGGAAGCTCTATGGTCCAAAACCACTTGTGCTTCGGCCACATACACCAGCTGCAGAACAGAAGAAGTTTTGCTGAGCAAGAATGGGGCAGGCAATGGGCAGATGTGGGGCCTCGCGGCAGCAGACTCCATTTCTCTTTGTCCCAGCAGGGCTCCTTTACACAAACACTATTTATACTGTCCGTTGCACAGGATAATAGGATTTGGCCCTCTGCATTAAGGTAATACCCGTTAACTATGATCTTTTCATTCATCAATCCATTCTAATGGGAATAATCTGTACGTATCAGGGGAATGGGAGAGGTTAACACCGGCATGTCGGAGTCAGCTGCCAGAACACAATTATTGTACAATATGTCTCAGGTAGCCTCACAGGAAGTAGTGTTACAGGGTAATGAGGGTGAGCTTAACTTCTGAAATACCCAGTCATTTCCAAGATTTATTAAAGTCTTAAGTCAGTTTTTGCCCCATTTTGAAGCACTCCATTAATAAAAAATAACTAAAGTGCATAGACTGCCTTTACACAATGTTCAGTGTCTCAGAAGAGTAGCTTTTAGGCAACATACTGTTTTTGTTTTTTCTTTTCAACCTAAGTTAGAGGCGTCTGGAACTGCATCTTGTCTTTAGGGTGACAAAATAGGTAACAACAAAGTAGCTGTAACTATCCTGTGACACAGAAATGCAGAAAAGCTTGAGGGAAAACAGTAACATGAGCTCATGAGTAAATCCAGGAGAAAAAAGTAGCTAATGTTAATAGTGTGTCAAGCATGGCCTTTGGAGAAAGCTGGTAATCCAACAGGTATCCTAAATTTGACATATTCTGCTTCTACCTGATACTCTGCATGTTTTTTGCTATGAACATACCAGTAGCCTCAGCTATTTCTGGGAAATGCAAAGTAAAATGTTCATGTTGGACAGTTGGACTGAGTAGGACTAAAGGGAAAATTGCCTTTATATAACTGATAGTCCCAAAGAGCCATACATATTTCAGCAAATGGGGTGGGAAGTCAAATCACCCAAAATGCCTGGCCAAAGATACAACCACTTCAGACATTTGAATTTATATCTAAAACTGAGCTTCGAATAAGCAGAAATGAAAGTAGTAGGCTGTAAAAGTAAACCAAAAAAGGAATCCTGTATCCCCAAATCTTCCAGCTGGGAAGAACTGAGGGACTTCTGTATGAGACACACTGAAACATCTAAAAAGGCTTCAGCTGCTACTTATAGCCAAATATTACTTTGGTTGTAATCGCGTGTTTTCAATTTTGTAATTAAAGCACAATCCTCAGATCTTGTTGAATAAACCTTCGATGGCATTATAATTAAGCCTGCCTTAAGGTGACATGCAAGGTGAATGAAAATGAAATGGCAAACATAAGGCACACTGTCTTTGGAGAGGCAGCAAGCTGGAGTAGATCAAGATGTGCAGGCAACTGTGAAACCAGGCTCAGGACAGGATTTGCACAGGCCTGGAAAGGGCCAGCCTGGAGGCTGCTGCTGCCACACGCCAGCTTTAGGGAGAAGTTACCTGTATAATGAGCAGAGATACTCCCACAGCTTTGGACAAACCCAAAGTGTGAAATGCTGGGACATGGCTGAAGTTTTATCAAGTGAATAACGACATTACAGCGTGACACGGCAAGTTCTTGTGCCTTTGTTTTCAGTGTTATTACGTGGTTGAGCAGTCAGAGAAACAGCTGCATGTCCTGAGAGGGGCTTCTCGGCAAGTCTAATAGGCTAAAGGAGAGTTGCAATGATTCCAAGCCCAAAACAGAATTTTTTTTTTTTAAATTTTTATTTAACAAACCACTTCAAACTGCTATTGGACAAACAGTGCACTCAGTCACTCTGTTTCACAAAGGAAACCCCCGACTTCCTTGCTGCAAGCCCAATTCTGTGAGGTGCTGAGGATACTCAGCCCTCCCTCCCCCCAAGATTGAGTGGGAATCAGGTTTCACTCAGCATGCTCAGGTGCACTACAGGACTAATTTTAATAATTAATCTATTCCTTTTTTTTTTTTTTTTTCTCTAAGTGGTTAATCAAAGACAAGGACTGATATAGGAACAGCCTCTGCTCATAGCATCTTCAGGGAATCACTTCTCCTTAAAGATATTTGTAAAAGTATTTTAGCTTTCTTAAATTCTTGAAATGTGGTATATTTAAGAACAAAGGTAGGAAACTTACATTTATGTGAAATGGACATGAAATAAGGGCAGTTATTAGGATCCCATGGAATCAAGATTCTGTAGATATGAGCAAGTACATTCATGTATCTGTATAACCCAGGATAATCTCCAAGAAACCACAAATCTGTATGAGCTAGGTTTTATTATACACCTGTGACTGAGTTTAAAGGGAGGATGGTAAGTGTTTGGCACATCTCTCTTGGGGAGAGTACCTGCGTGAAGGGTCATGAGAATTTAGGACTTTGGTTTAATGGGGTCAGAAGTCACTCCAATGGCAGAACTCCTGTTGAATGGTAAAACTCCCATTGCCTCCAGCATTGTCAAGGCTTTACCTCTACACATACATCATAGATAGTGCCAGTCTCAAGGCACTCAAGTCTCAAGTCCATGGGCAACTATGGACACTACTGTGGGTTTCACCCTGCTTATTAGCACTTGCATGTATCATGGATGCACACTGTGAAATTTTCCTGCAGCTGTGTTTTGGGGATGTCCATGGTACAGTTCCCATGTTCACAGCTGTGATGCTGGTGGATAAGATATAGCAGGCACACAAGGAAGAGTTCAGAGCTGTCTGGCGTGGTACAACTCCTAGCATCAGATCTGACCCACAGCCACAGATCAGTCTGGATAATTTCCTATTGTAAAGAAATTCACAGGAGAGAAAAAGCAATTGCAAATTCAAAGAAATTTCCTGGTGCTTTCTTAATCATCTTGTCAACAATAAGGTTTTGTCAAAGGAATTTAGCCTAGGGAGCTCTGTTCAATCAATCACACATATTTTAGGACAGGATGGGAAAAACTGTGTGTGGTGTTAACCTACCTCCAACTAGAGCTAGGATGGCTCTGTAAATCTGTTTGCAGATTTGCATCCCTACTTCTGTCTCAATACTACGACGACTAACTGAACAGAGTACTTCTGCACAGTCTTCTGTAATGAAGGAAAACTGCTCAGTGGTGGGCATGGGTAGAGCAAGATACTGCTGCTTTGGCTTCTACTCCTAGCGGTTCTGGGACCATCGCAGAAGAATTTCACCCATCTGCAGTTTGTAGAAGAAAATAATAGTCGTATGCATATCAAGACATAATATTATTTTCCTAAGATGAGGATCCAGAAGAGCACTGAGAAACAATCTCATCTATTGTCTAAGCAAATTAAAAACTTCTCTGTTGATTGGTAACTGTATTTTGCAAACTAAGTGATAACATAAAAATGAGCACGTAGGTCCTAAAATGCTAAATGTTCCAAGCTGTTGGAGTTCTGCTAATAGCACATTGCTTAGCAACTGCTATATTTAAAATAGGTCCTTAATTCCACTGTTAAATGTACGTATTTTACATACTGGAAGAATAACATAATGTTCTATCCTCAAGTAAATATGATATTAGAGCTTCACACTGCATGAAACACTCTCTGTGTAGGTACAGAATGATAGTTATTTTTAGTTGAGCACTGAATGGTATGAAATACACAAAATTTAATAAAGCATGCAAAACATCTGCCTGCAAATAAAAATATTTGCACTCATGTTGAAGAGTTGTAGTTTCTTTCATAATTAATTACAATTAAATTGTAAGATACCGAGTGAAGTGATATATCATCATTTTGCCCCATCAAGGTAGCTGACAGCTGTCAAATTTGGCAACTAAGAAATCTTTTTTTCCTTCCTCCCCCCTCCCTTTTTTTTAAACAAGACAAAAGAGCACTTGAAAGCTCAGAGGGAAATGGTCCATCTTTCATGGCGGTAGCTCAGTTAGCACCTGGACATCTGGTAAAATGAAACAGATAAGGAGGAGAGGTATTCAGGAAAATTTGAATGTCAGTTCATTAGCACTAAAAGACATTTAGTGTTTTAGACTATACTTTCACCAGGAAAGGCTTCCTGACTAGGATAGCTTTTCTGATTAAAACCAGAAAGGACACCCCTGAACAATGAAAATCCCTGTGGATGGGGCATTTATCCAGGATGTTGGAGACATGGGCACAATTTTCTGTTATATTTAATATTCAGACTAGGCTATGACCCATAGTTTCTCCATCCTCTGTAGCAGCTATTCACTGCTATTGCTCTGTCAGCCCTACTGGATCTATTCCATGCCATATAAATAATTAAATATTCACTGGAGCAGGGAGACCTGGATCTCCCTCATCCCCCAGTTCCTCATCCAGAACTATCTAAAGACAGTTCTTTTTTTAACAGTGGAGTAATTGTTTAATACAAGACTGAGTTTTTGAGGCTATTTCCAATACACATGTATTTATAGAATGAAAAAGGAATTGGTAATTTTATATGATATTCTTGTGTAAAAGATACACTCCAGCCTTTGAAAAGTTATTAAAACACTTCGAATACCAGCCTTTTAAGGCTCTCTAGAGTTACAAAGAAGAGAAGGTATAAGAAAGAGGCAGCTAATTCTAAAGATTCAGACATACTAGTTCTGATTCAGTCTGAGCACTTTACATTCAAACTTCAAAAACGAAACCCCCAAATCATTCCCTTTTCCTTTCTTAGTCTCTGTCTCAATAATTGATGAAACCATCTATATGCTGATGTCAGATCTCACAAAAAAGAATGAGAAAATTTCTCCTGCTGCTCTCTTAGGCATATACTTGAATTTTTTACATATATCATATTGAATTTGGCTCTTTCAAAAAATGTCTGAAGTTCAGAGCAGCTGTATCTGTATCAGTCTTTACAATGACCCTCATTATGAGTGTTTGAATTAATGAGCTTGTGATGGTCTGAAGTCTGCCATAAGAGAGCAATACATTTCTGTCTTTCTGGCTGTATGGTTAATGGCTGGGTAAAATGACAACATTCAGTGGGTCATCGTTATTTTAGTCAGGGGAGAAGAGAAATAAGCTATTAACAATACAACAGTTTAAGCTTCAGAATGAAAATGTATGCTATATTAATTGCATAAAATTGGACACAAGCTGGCAGTCAAACAGTCTGGGTTTGTCTCCTGACTGATTTATCTCATTATCATGTCCCCAGTGAATATACCTTCTCAAATTCTTTAGGTATACAACAGTAGTCTTATCTGGGAGTGGAAAATGTAACAACATTAACAAACCCCCTTTAAGGCTATATTTTGGGGAAATATTTTCAATAATACAGGATTTCGTGATTCTAAGATTTTAATGTTTTCACTTGTTTTAAAAGTTAAACCATAGCTAAATCTTGTCTCAGGAAATACATAATTTTCACATAGGGTTGTTCTTTATATATGAATACTTCAAAGTTGTTCTTTTACATACCTCAGGCTGTAGATTTAGACTCAATTAAATGTTGCCTTTATATTTTTAGAATACTTATATCAAGCTGTAAATAAATATATAAATAAATAAATGGGGTTTCTATATTTTTCATCAGAGTAAACAGCTTTTCCAACTTCTGGATTCGATGTTGTTTCTTATTGGATTGCAAAGCTAATCACATATTAACCTAAATGTTTTTATTTAGCCTCAGTTCTACAGCCAAGGGCAGGAGGGATGAACCAATAGAGCTGTATCTGACCTCAGCTGTAAATGTTAGCCCAACTTGATCTAGTGGTAGGACTAGAGTCTATCTTGCTTGCACTGTAATTAAGTACTAGATTTACTCTTCTCCTCTTCCAAGAAGCTTTTGAGAAGATGTATTTAAGTGGGAGTTGGTAATGACATAAATCAGGCTGTTTAATGAACTGATTCCAGGTGCATCAAAGACTTCAGACTACATGTTACACCTCTCCTATGGTTTCTTTGCATAAATGGAAACCTGTCTTAGGTTGCATCGGGAGCCTTATGCAGGAGACCTGCAGAAGTATTTTTACCTGTCAAAGAGGAGTGAAAAAGTTACATATTATCTTTTAGCACAACTAGCTTGAGTGAACGGATGAGCTACCAGGAGGGAGGCAGCATCAGGAGCATGACTGAGATGTTGAGTCTGACAACAGGCTATATTTGCTATTTTGGACACATGAATAATTGACAGAAAGCTGTCCATGCCTTCCACACTGCCAGATCCTCTAAAGGATTTGACCCTTTGTTTTTTAGAAATGTTCATGTTTCTGCTGTGGATGTGGTCACAAAATCCCATGCTGTGGCTTAGCGGTCTTACTCAAAGCCACAAAAAGCTCTTTCAGTGACCAAGTGAGATTTCCAAACAGAGTATTCACATGCAATTACTACTGGGACTTTAAATTTGTTTTGCTAAATGCCTGTGAGTGATGAATGAGAGGGCAGTAGAATAGCAGAAGAAAGCATGATTTGAGTGACAAAATATGTAGTGTGGATGTAGTCATTATGTAATTACTAAGAAAGTCCAAAAGACATCATCAGTCTATATAACTAAAGCAAACCTATGGTGTCCTTTCAATTAACAATTTAGGGTAGAGATATGTGTTTATAGTAAATGTGCTTATAACAAGGCAATGCAAAGAATCACCAAGACAATAATAAACAATCAGGAAAAAAAAAAAAAAAGAGACTGATTCAGACAGTTGTGTGACTTTCCTGAAAAAAAAAGTTCACTAAGGCTTAACATACATGGATCCATTCAAATAGTGGGCACAGTTTATCTTGTTAGAAAAGAAGGAAGATGCCTGGGACATTAACAGGCACCAAGCTGTGGAATGTTTCAGGAAATCTGCACAGCCAGTTGGCACCTGCGGGTGCTCTTCCTCTTCCCCCTGACATCCACCTGTACTCCCTCACCTGATATTTCTGCTTGCTTCACTCTTGACAACAGAGGACATGCTTGACTTTTCAAGTCTAATGTCTTTTCAGTACATCTGAGGGAGAACTTCACATGCTTTTTTCTTATAACACTCCTAAGTTGAATTTTTAAAAAAACCTTTTATATAAAATATCCTTCAAGGATCTTTGAGCCCTATGTGATGAATTTGTTCCTGTGTAACAACATAGGAGCAAGAAATTTTCATGCTGTAGACTAATGGCCAGCCTCTTTTTCCAAGTATTTCCAGGGATTTTAGAACAGGGGCTTTAATGACAAAGGGAAGGAAGGGAAAACCTTAATTTCACTTGAAAGCCCTGGTCTTGCTGAGAAACTGCATCCATTGGGTATGACAGTATGGAAGCTGTGGCTTGGAGATTAAAGCTGGTCCTGTCCGCTAAACAGGGCAAGCAAGTACTTTCCAACTCAGTGATTATTTAGCACAGCAGGTATTGTTGTTGCTGAATAACATTGCAGTTTGAACTAATCTGTTTCAACCAAAATTGCAGACTCAGTCTTCAGTGCCACAATATAATTAATTATCTCTGCTTTATCCACAATGGCATAAGAAATGCAATGGAGACACCTTTAACTGAAGTCACAGAGGGACTAATGAAAAGGGGACTATTATTCTTTCATAAAGAATAATAAATCCATTGCTAGTCCCTGTAGGAAATTTATTTCCACTAAAAGGGCAGACTGAGGAACAGGAGTAGATATAAAAACATGTTTAAAACAGCTGTTTTCTGAAAAACACACAGTAAACGGTGCAGAGGATAATTTTCTCATCTATCTAAGGAACATAACTAGACATTTATCACAAATAACCCTTTGGAAAACCCAGAATTTTCCAAAGCATAAATATTCACTGAAAATGTGAGATGGTGGTATGGTTTGTTGTGATGGAGGTCAGAGGTCAAACAGCTTTTTCAATAGTAATCCTTAGAATATCAAGAAATATGAGGAGTAACAAACATGAGCTGCTTCACTGGAGAACAGGAATAATAATGTGAAGAAGCTCGAAAAGGCAGTGTACTTGATTATACCAGTGTGATGTGATTGACCTCAGAGGGGCTTTTTTTTTTTTCAAGTGGGAGCAAAGGACTATCAGATCATGCTCAATATTGAAGTCTGGGAAATGTAAAACTTTAAACTCTTTGAATATTTACTTTTCTACAAGAAAGATGTTCCGTTTGAATGGCCTAGATTAAGTACATGAAATTTGTGAGTATATGAGAAAACAGCAGAGTAATGGATTTGCCAGGAAATTTTTCTGCATTGATTGCAGCAGTATTACTAATCCTGAATCAACCTAAATGTACAGAACTGAATAAGTATTAGAGCTGTCCAATAAGATTTGATGAATGCACTATTCCATTAATTTTACCTTTTTTGTTGAATAAATTATTTGACAAATAATGGTAAAATTCATCAAATAAATTATCTGATGAATATATTTTTTAAGTAATCGACTAGCTCTAATGAATATGCAGGCAGTTCCTTAATGAAAAGCATTACTCTACTGTTAGCCTGCTTTCATCACTCATATGTCACTTTTTTGTATTTTGCAACTGCAATCTGTATATTTTATTCATTTACCCATTCATTTATACATGGGAAGTTCAAAACAGTATGGTTAATCAATCACTGCAATTCTTAGAATATTTTTGCTTTACAGTTGATTATTCATTACATTTATTACATACTGGAATGCTTAATAAAAAGAACTTGGCTTTTCTGAGGACACCTCTCCTAAGAACTATTCTTGGCTTGTATGTTCCAAGTCAAGTTTACAGGAATGCTCTGAAAATTGCAGAGTCCATTTATAAGCCATTCTTATAGTTGCAAACACTACAATTACCAATTGTTTCAAGAAACTGGAGCTTGAAGCCAAGCCAGACACACCTTCAAGGTCCCCAAAACACACATTAGAGGAGTAAAACAGGGAAGAGTGTACAGAATCTATCTCCTCGCTGCACAGCACTAGGATGTTTGGATAAAAGCCACAGAGAGGATTATTTGGATGATGTTCAATTTTGGAAATGTTCCAGCCTCAAAGAGCAAGGCTGTATTTTGTTATTACAGAGGTAATCTTGACAAATGATACTGATAGATTTATACAGTTAAATGGCAAATTGCACCTGTTAATGTTACAACATGTCACACTTCTGCATCCTGTTTCCTCACAGAGGTGTGCCAATTTATTGTGGCAGAGACAGTAGGTACAATGGTCAAGCCTGCATGACTGTCAATACTGCAGAGGTGCAAATCATGTTATCATGGGTGACGTTGAACTTGCTGCACGAAGCTCAACAGAACAGATTTAATGGGAGAAGGTGGTTGGAGAGAGCTATATTAGAAGGGTTGCCTATAGCTGCACTTGGAGTAGCAATAATTCTCTTCCAAATTTTCCTTTTAATGGCTTGTAGACTTTCATAAGAACAGCATTAACAGTCTTTGCCCAACCCTTTCAAACAACATCACTTCTACAGCCAGTTAGACAACTAATATATAGCTGTCCCTCACAACAGGTACAAGTGGAGGGTCTTATACTGTGTCTAGAGGTTAAATGATGAAGTTTCCAAAAATGTCAGCAATGCAGAATAAAATGCTTGCACAGGTCTGGTCCCAGTCAACACAGAGTGAGCTGTCCTGCCGGGGGCGGGGGGAACCATATATAAGTCCTCCACAATGGGAAGGAGTTTGTTATTGGCTGACATTATGTGCTCAAAGCTGCAGCCACATTACCCTGAAGATAAATGGTTATTTCCATTCTACACACTTTTTATTACAGGGGGAATATTATTGTAAGAGTGTATTACAAAAGAAAAGAAAATGTTCTAGGGTTGTTTTTTTTTTTTTTCCTCACTTTCATACCTCTTATCTCTGGAGCTTATATTTGTATTTGCCTCAGTCAGGCATGGGTTGTGGTGTATGTGAATGTTTGTCCCTTAAAGCTTGTGATAAACTCACTTCTCTATTAAAAAGTTTAAATACTTGTTATAAATAATTTCTCCATACTTGTATGCTTTGATCTAATCTACCCCATAGTTTTAACTAAAATGATTGTGGTTCTAAAGATTACAAGCATTAGGAGGAAGAAATAAGTTGTAGAAATTATCTTCAGCTTGCAGCTTGCATTAAAGGTTTAAAATGCCCTTTCTTTGCTAACTGCATCTAAAGAGCTTCTGACATACGCTTTCATGTACAGTCACCAATCTAATAATAATAATATTAATTTTTAGATGGGATCAATAAGACCATTACTTTCCACTTAAGAATTCTAAAAGAACCTTAATATTAATAAGCAAACACCTTCAGAAGTAGTGTTTCTGCTTAAGCAGTCGAAAGAGAGAACTTAGTTTGTACTCCAGATAAACACTTGAGCTCCCTATGCTTCATTATTACTGCAGATTTGAAGCCCAAGGATGTGTTTGAAACGGTGTGCCCTGAGACAGAAGAAGATCTCTTGGTACAGAACTGGTTCTGTTGTTCATCATTTACATGCTGTCTCAAAGTCATGTTACAGTATAATCCAAACCACAAATCTCCTGGGTCCCCATTCATAGAAACTGAAAGCACCATGTGGGTACATGGGCATTTGTGCTAAGAATGACTTTAATGTTTTTGTGCAAGAATCAGATTTGTGGTGAACAGCTCTCCAGAGATTTGGTATCCAAACTCTCCAGGCTATCTTGGAAAACCTGCAAACTCAATGCTATTAATAGATGAAGCTCAGGGTTAAAGATAAAGTTGAAGCTGCCAGATTTTGCAGCTTTCTATATGAGGGTTGTGGTGCCCTATCTTGGTTATCCCAGAATAAAAATAACATTTCCTTCTCAGAGTCCTTAATTAGCATTTTTTTTCTTTAATTAGCTGTGGGCAGAACAGAAATCTTGGAAAGAGATTGGCTTTTGAAATTGAAAGAGTGGTACTACTTTGGAAAGAGTTTAATCTTTGTTACGGTGGTGCTCATGCAGTATGCTTGACAGAAAGACTGAACAATGGAAACAGAATTACCACCAGCAACGTACCTGCCACACAGCAGACACCTAACACCAACTTCATCTTCTAGAGTCAGTGCCTATTTTCATAAGGTTTTCCATATTTTCCTTAGACAATAACCTGGATAGAGTGTGAGCAAATTACCTATCTCCCTGCACTCTTTGAAAACATCCCTCTTGCAGTTCAGGCTTCAATTTGCTATCACCCCATCAAAACAAGCTGTCTAAACACTCAAAAAAAAAAAAAATCACACAGCAGATGAAGCAGCTTGCTGAAAGTGGGTTGCCTTTCCTCCCAGGTCTCGTAGTGCATGATTATGAGAGATAATAATAAAGGTATGTGAATACTGTGAAAACAAGTTATCACAAAATACTTCCATAACACACAAAAAATAACAAAACAACCACAGGGCTATTTGCTGTCCAGCTACAGCTCACTTAGGCTTCACTTAGGCAAAGGAGTGGGAGAAGAAAAACCTGTCTGGCTTCTATCCTCATCCATAGGAGGACTGCATTGGTGCATAGGGCCCATATCAACTTCTATCACCTCACCCTTTTCATTTAATTTTCAGGGGTTGCTGGAAGATCTGGAGTGCTCAAAGAATGGCTAGAGGCCTCATCTTGAAGGATTTGCCTCTTTGACCAGCTAGACTTACATCAAAGCTGCTGCAGACCTGCTCTGCCTCTGTACTGTGTACCTAAGATCCCTCATCAGGCACAGCTCACCCAGAGCTGAAAACAAGGTTACAGATGCATAAATTTGGGGCATATTGTATATTTTGATAATGCAGTTTTCCTGTGCTAACAGTGCAGTGATACACTACTGCTCATAAATCTTCACCTGAAGGCAGATGAGGAACAGGAACGAGAGCAAAAACAACAAAAAAGATCCAACCCTGTTGCCTTCATGGAAGAAAGAAAAAACTTAAACCTAAGAAGTGTAAGAATTTCTTAGTAAAGGATGATCTCTCCCCCTGATTTTGTTTTACCATAGTAACCTGTTAGCTGTCAGGACCATCTGACCCCAGAAGCACTGAGCCAAGGGAAGTTATGGTGCTTTGCCTCTCTGGAATTCTGCTGTGCTCACCAGGAGGGTGAGATAGGGAGGTATCAGCCTGCAGTTGCATCTGTCAGGTTACTCCCTGCCTATGCACAATCTGCGGTAGGAATTTGGGGTGGAACTTCACCAGAATTATACCTGATACTTTATTCAAGCTTTGAAATAGCTAATATATTGAAATAAAACTGGTTTACCATCGTGTGTGTTATGTATTGCCACTTCTTTTTACAAATCCTCTCATTTATCACCAAATAGCTTAAAAAGCAACAAAGGGTTATAACTGACTTGACCGTAGATGTCATGAGGCCTCTCTATTGTAGCTTCTCCTCCTGTTAGCTCCAGCTATTGCCAGATCACTGTCAACCCAGTCATACACAATAATGCCCCATTACAGTTGGAATGGTTTGTTAAACTTTATAGCACTTAGAAATGCTCCCGAGGCACCAAAATGCCTCGATTCAGAATTGAACATATAATACCTGCCAAATTTGCAGGTTTGAAACCACTTCCAATAAGAATTAAAAAGGCCCTCTTCACAGCTGAAATAGGGCTATCAATACTTGACTTGTCTGCCCATGTGAAATAGCAGGTTCTTTTCTCTGACGTCGCAATTTAGTTTAAAATAGCTTTGATGATGACAGGGTACACGCGAGTGATAAAACCATAAAGATGACAGTCTAATCTTACAAAGATGACCGATCACTGATAAGAGATTAAGTCACACAACATTTGAAAAACCAGATTATCTGTCTGCTCGGATAGTGTCTGTGTACACCTCCTGCTGAGCTGTGCTGAGATGCCAACAACATACAAAGATGCTACTTCTTAAAAACCAGAAATGTTTCACAGATTTTCTCAAACCACTGGGATAAAAGCAAGCAAGCAAGAAAAGCGTTCTGATCTTATACTGAGTTTTTTTTGTCAAACATTCATTTTTCAGGCTAGTAAAGTATTTAGATGTACAGCATATAAATAATTTAGAGACACTATAAAAAGGTCTAAATTAGCCAATTCTGCCCTATAATTAGCACTCACAGCTATGCTGGCAATGGGTGGGTGATTATTAAACACCTTTTATTATCATTTTTATGTACTACAATAAAAAATGAAAATTATACTTACAAGAATTATTAGACATGCTGGTCCTATAAAACTCCATATAAAGTTATTCTTTGTGCTGAGCCAACATCTGAAATGTAAACAGCAGAAAATGACTTGAAATGTGCTATTGTGACTATTACATCCTTATGTACGTTGATTTGGACACAGAAACAGTGACTTACACTTCTGTGGTGCCATAATACTTGTAGCCCAGTGCAGCAGAGATTCCAACAACCACGGCTGGACTGACGTAGCCAAAGACATAGAAATTCTTGTGCAAGAAACCCTTGTTGTAGATGACTCCCATAACTATAAGGTAGAGGTGAATACCTTCAATGCACATCCATGCAAAAGCAGCTAGAAGGAAATAATGGAGTAATCCAGCAGTAATTGAACAGAAGAGCTAGAAATGCAATCAGAGAAAGCAAGAGTCATAATTCTATTAATATGCCTCTGTTAATATAACAGCATAAGCACAGCAACCTAGTGACTCTAAAGTGGTGGTCCGTCAGCCCAGGTGTAATGCTGATTGACAAAAACTTGGCCTACACCCACGAGCACACTTGTTCATTAGTGTTTTCTGTAGCAACTGGTAAAATAAAGAGACTACATTAAACTTTTAAAATTGGTGCACGAATTCCCAGAAAAACTGTATAAACAAATTGACAAGGTTGATCCCACAGTTATAGCTGAGTAGTCTATACGCTGTTCTGATCTAGACAAAGTTCATTTTTATGATTTTGATAACAGTGTAATTAGGCATCACAAGGAATTATTTCTGAAATAACGTTTGTTGCTACAAAGTGTTTGCAAAATTATATTTCTCAATCACTCAGTACTGGAGTACTACCTCAGGCATAGCAGCTCATATTTTTTCAAGTAATTTAAAATCCTATTCAGCTACTTATAGTAGGAGTATTCTGATAATTTATGCATAATTTATTTCCTAAAACTAACATGAGGTGCAAAAATCAACAGTCAAACTTGTATGAAAAGCAAGAAGGACAGGTCAAGACTTTACATGCAGAAAGGAAAAGGGTCCTCCAGCCAACAGTGCAATATCTTAAATGCCAGCTTGGAACTGCAGCTCTGGCCTGGCTTCTAGGGAAAACTGTCATCCAGAAAGCCACCAATGCAGTTTTGTACAACATCCAAACAGATGTGAAAAGTGAAAATGCTAAACATATTGAGACCACAGCCTCAGTTAAGGTGACAAAGTTTAAATGAAACCCGTAGAGCAAAGTCAATATACACCAGCTCAGACGAAGGCCCTACTTCTTTAAACGTCCATTTTATATTTTCCGTCACTAGACTGGGAAGTCACTGTCACTAGAATATTCATACTGATACTAGGAAATACTGGAAGTAGATGGAAAAAATCACATCTTATACTGTATATTTACAACACAAAATCAAGATACAACTGAAAACTACCCACCTTATTATTGTTCATATTAATTCCAATCAGAAAAATAAGTTCCGCCAGGAAAAGGCTGCAGCAGAGGTTTTTGTGAATTGTTGTTCTAGTGCTTTGAATTTCACTGAAGAACCAGAATGTAAAAATGCACATGGAGAGGCAAATCAACGAAATAATTATTCCTAGCTGAGTGATTCTTGTAAGAATGTTATAATTTGTAACACCCTGGGGGAAAATTATAATATAATATTTAAAAGAATAGCTTTGTACCTTCTCAAGAAAGACCTCATTCTATAATACATTTCTTCTTTTCTACAAAATATTAATCAAAAATGTTTGTAGAGTTTCACTGCAAATGTACACTTTGGATAATCTAAAAAGTATTGTTTTTTTGTGAGACAGATACAATTCTAGGGGAAATCAGTAATGAACTGTATATATTCCTGCTCTTGCATTTTCTGATATTTTTTAGCAAAACTTTTTATTAACATCAGTATCTCCTATTATGATTTTAAAATCAGATCATTTTAGTGAATGACAAATACACTGACAGTAGGACATATATTAATATGACATGAACATTTTCTAATATAAAAGGACTTATCACAGCAGTGACTTAGATAAGCAAAATTGAATAACTGAATTTGCAACATGATCAAAACAAGACTCTGAAATAACAATCACTTCAGACAAATGCTATTCAGATATGTAACATGAACATTCTCCAGAGAAACACAGGCTATTTTAATATGGGATGTGAATATTTTCTGTATAGGAATACAGTTACATTTGCTGCTTGGTATTTGCACAAAGAATCTCTGAAATACATGACTGTGCATCAGCATAAGGATAGTATTCAGTTGACCATAAAATGTATCCAAGTATTTTTTTTTTCTAAATAAAGGACCAGAGATTATTCTCCTCCCAGCCTTCCTTTTCAAAATAACTATATAAGTACCTGCAGAGGTTTTAAATTTGAACTGAAGACTTAGGATGCTATTTAGCAACCAGGAAACAGCCTCTATCAGCATGAAGTTCACAGTGTGAGAGGACTCTCTCAATACAGTATATTCATGCTGATACTCTGCTTGCTGTCAGTTCTGATACCTTATAAAGCTGCCTCCTGAGGCAGGACCTGAGCTCTTGCAGATCCCCATATAGACCCTGGAAATCTATGGGCCCTCTTAATATAAGAGGCACATAAACTGAGTGGTCATTCTCACAATTTTGTGCTGGTCATGAGTGGCCATGTTTAATAGTCATAAACTTCAAATTGATTATGCTGTTATAAACTCTCAGGAGAGAATTTCAAGCAGATTTTATGATGCCAAGGTTAGACAAATGGGTGGCAAAGTTTTGTGAGAGAGGAATTTAGAGCCATATGGTTACTGACCACCAATGTATGCCAGTTAAATCCCATAGCAGTCTTAAAGTGGGATTTAAAATTAAAAGCAATGCACCAAAAATAAGCACAACAGACTGTGTATTTGGAACAAGATACTTTGCTGCATCATTGCTCTGTAATACTGCAGAAAGGACATAAGGAAATTCAAACACATATGGGAGGAATTTTGTTTGCTCTGTGCACAATAAATTGTGTGTTTGCTGAACAAAAACAAGAGACAACCTAAAGGGGGAAAAGTACATAAGTTGCACTGAAATAAAAACATAAGGAATGAAGACAGGAAAAAGTATCAGGTAAAACACTAAATTAAAATAGCACTTACAACAGAGCCACCTGAGGACATCAAAACAGCAAAATGTGTCAGATGATTACATTTGCATGAGATATGAGTGGAGTTGGAATGTGTCAGCTCACAACCTTCTGTAGCCCAGTTGCCATTCATTGTGTCTACCGAGTAGTTCCAAAACGCACATTTAATATCTTTATCTGCAGTCTGGAACAGAAACAAGATGTTTTACTGATGGCAAAAGGCAGGATATTTCCCATCAAGAGACCTTTCTTACGTTAGCCAACACAATTCATTAAAAATTGCTTGTTACCATTGGAAGGTTAGGAAACAAAAAACACGTTCTGCAAGGCCTATTCCAAGCAATTAAAACATGGCTGGGGATGGAAGCATTTTATTCACACAGCTAACACCCCACCAAACATGTTGGCTAATCAGATTACTGAACCCTTCTGGCACTTGCAAAGGTGTTGGAATTTTTACCTACTGAAAACATTGTTATATATACACCTGCACCTGCTGAACATGGACTAAACCCCAAGGTTACAGCCACATTGCTTGTCCTGCTCATAGTCCCTTCCAAACGAGCAGTTCAAAAAACTGAGACTTATTCTGTGCATTTTACAAAGTAATCTGGGATAAAACCAGGGTCATATCACACCTGCTATATCAGGTGCAATGACAGCGATGAATAAGACCATTAGTATTATTTATTACAGTTAGTACTTAGTAACACTAGTCAAAGGTAAGGTCCCCACTGTACTATAGGCTGTATAAACACATGCAAATTTATATAAAGGTGATCTCTAGCTCAAATATTAGAAGGCAAGTAACAAATTTAAAAGCTGCATAACCAAGGTTAACACCTTGTTCCACTGCCCACCTCCCTACAGTGTCTTTCTTGTTATGTTTCTGATAATTCCTTGTGCCATGTAAGGCAATTCTTCACATACAAATGAAGTCAGCAAAATCTATATATACTGGAAGTAAAACTCTCAATTTTAAATAAATGTGTTCAGATTTCAGAAATAACAACTTGCAGTACTATAGATTCTGCTATTACCTCCTAGCTTCAGGTTAACTTTTTGCATTAACTTTAAAATATTTCTTCACTTTTTTTTAGTATGCATGCTTAACCATCTGATAAACTTTCAGAAAGAAACCCACTTAAATACAGAATAGTCAAGATCCTGTAACAATCTCTGGTTCAGGAATCTACATTTTATTTATACTACAACCCAGCAAAGATGGCATTGTTGTCCTTGCGTTAGTCCCGTAGCAATTTTCAACTGTATCATGTTTAGTATCTTGCACTTAGGATGTCACATTTGAGATTAATCTTATTAGAAAAATAAATGACAAACATCAGCAAACAACAGAATTATGTCTCAATATATCATACACTGCAGGTATGGTTACATCACATAAAATAATTAGCTATTGTTTGTTTTATTTGAAGTTGATAATAAAAAAACCCCTTACCTTGGCATACTTTAAGGTAAATGTTATTTTCTCGAGCTCATAGACCGTAGGTGGATTTGAGCTAATTGCAACAGCTATAACTGATGAGCTTACTGTCTGCCTCTGCTCTGAAGTATCTTTCAAGGAGAGGTTTTTAGGCGATGAAAGCAAAGAACCAATATTGCTATACCGCAGAAAGACAACTGCAACGGTGCCTATCAATCAAACAGACCATGTTTAGTAGTTTGTGGGTTTTTTATAGAAGAACAAAATTGAAGACATTAAGGAAACAATAAACAATAGACATTATTACTGCTATTGCATAAAATATGCAAAACAGATGGAATCTTTGTGGAATACTTATAAAAATGTTTTAGAGACAATGAAATATAGCTTTATTTAAAACAATGTAACTGCCATTAGAAATAAAAATGTGTGTTCACATTGGAAATTCTAATTAGATATATGCATATATATTTTTTCTAGAGTAATATATGCTTGCTGCTGTTCTGCAATTGGCTACACATGTGGTGTCAGGTCTCATAAACTAAAATGGCTCAGACCTGAGGTAAATGCTGGGCCTCTCTGAAGTACCTGGCTTGGTTTGACTTCCATTACAGTGGAGCCAGAATGGAAGACACATAGGGAAATAGAAAGGAAAAAGTATTTTAGGATGCAGTGCCGGTCTGAAAAAATGTTGTAATTTTTCTCTCTTGTATGAAGATAAACCACATTTTTAGGTACTAATAGGTGGTGAGATTCAGATTAGCTGGAAGATTAAGATTTAAAAGATTTTTTCTATGTTTATTAGGTTAGGCGCCTTAATTCCAGAGCTGTTTAAACACATTTATTTATTTTTAGTGATGACAGTAGTTGTAAGCTATTTCTATAGCACTCTGAGGTCCAAGCCAAGATCTGGGCGGCCCTGCTGGTTTTTGTACTGAAGAATACATGTTCTTGCTCCACTGAGCTACTCTCTAAATAGAAAAGATGCACCAATTTTTGGAGGAGTAACACAGAGACTTGAAGGGGGTGGTCCAAAGTCACACAACAGATCTATGGCTGAGAAAAGGATAAAGCTCAGGTCTCTGTTAGCAATATCCAGTGTTAAAACTCACTGGATACTCACTGCACCACTGGAAGTGTTAGAAATATCAGTCTTGAGACAATAAAGGAGTAGGAGAGGATGATAAAAATACCTTGACTCCTCTGTAGTTAGCAGGGCTGAAGTTCAGTCTTGGTAAACTGCACATTTGGTTATATATTAGTGGGTAAAAGTCTATCTAAGAGGTTTATTAAGCCACCTACTTGCTAATCTTTGTTTCTTACCATTAGGATGAGATTTCTCTCTTTTCTTTGGAGAGATCTTTATGTAATCTCCCCCCGTGTATACATGAGGGTGAATGTGCTTCATGTGGTGTGAATCAAAAGCAAAAATCTTGAGTGCTGAAAAAGAAGAAAAATACTGTACAAATCACAGCTCCATTATAGTCAACCATAATTTACAGTTGGGTTAATAAATGTGCTATTGGAGTGCATAATTACTGTAAATTTTAAGAATATATCATTGTGCCAAATATTTCAAGAAAAATGCTATTAATATAGCATGTTTGCTTAAACCTCTGTGCTTTGTTATTTTCATGCATACATTTTGCTCTCATACTTTTTACTCTTTCCATGAAAAATATAGTCTTTTATTTACCTTGCATTAAATTAGGCACTGGAAAGAACAATGTAGGTTACTTTAGGAAGAGCTATTGCTTTATTAAAAATGCGTTTCTGAAAGGGTCCACAAATCACAATTATAAAAAGCAAAGCATAAAATTCTCTACTGAATAGTAACATTTGATAAAAGCCAATTTTTGAAAAGTATATATTTTATAGTTATCTATCCATGCTACCAAATGCACATTGCACTGTGAAATAATGATGTGTCTTGTCAAAAAGCAAACAAACAAGCATCACCCCTCAGGACAAAAACTACATTAGAGGACATTGAGCTCTTTACTTGGTTCATTATAGTGCTGACTTTCAATCACCCAGGATGGGAACAAAAAAAACCTCAATCAGGCCTTTTTAAAAAAACAAAACAAAACAACAACAAACAAATCTAAAACTTGACTGATGGAGGAATATCACTAAGCTAGACCATCTGCATTGCTTATAGCACAGCACACAAAAATAATATGAGCTATTCAATAGACCAGCTGTCAGAAAATGTTTGTCAGGACGTAAGAAATAGTTTTCTGAGGCTGGAGTTTTGAAAAGCTTGTAGTTCGAGAGCTTGCACCATAAAAAGCAGTGGAGAAAGAGGGGTAATGTTGTAGGTCTTGTCCCAGAATAGATGTGTGGGGCACATATGAGCCCTGTGGAAAATATATTCATGCTGAAAAACAATAACAAAAAATTTTAGTTTTTGGGGCCAATTTAGAAAAGAGCTCATACAGTTTCCCATTTTAGAACAAAAGCAAGCCAAAATATCATTGACCTTTCAATATGGAAATTCCTCCCCATTCTCTTTATCAGCTTTTTTTCTGTTGTCTTGGTCTGACTGATGTCTACACTGCCACCAGAGGCTGCAACCGAATCCTCTTGTCTTGACCTTTGTGGCCTTGGCTCTGCTGCTACGAGAGCTTCTGCTTTTGGACAGGGTGGTGGGGGAACAGGGGCTTTACAGCCAGCTCCTGGCACCACTCTGGATCTGCTGCAGACCCAGAGGTGTTCTGCACTACGTAAATCTGCTTCTACAGAGTTCATGTCATGGAACAAATCCTTCCTATTTTTTCATCACTCTCTTGCTAATTTAGTTTCAGAAAGGTGAGGGAAGAACAGGTGGTTTGACCTGCCTCAGGACCGAAGGAGGACTCTTTCTCATCAAGTCATCTTATAAAACAGCAAACAAGTAAGAGACTGCACTGAATCTAAAATAAGAAATCAGATCACATACAGTTTGGCTACATTGAGAAAAATAAAGATGAAAGAGTGGTCACTGCCAAAGGAATCAACATTGCTTTATTAGAATTTTGAAAAGTGGCTGGTATTAGCCTTACTCTGCTTCCACTGAAGGACTGGTAAAACTATTATTACCACAGGAAAATCAGCAGGAGTTGGTGTGAAGACACCAGCATGCAAGAAGAAGGTAGAAGAGCAAAATGGTGAAGTTGAGGCTAACCAATTCTCCTCTGAAACTCTTCTTAAAATGAGAAATTGCTCTGAAAATAAAGCCAGTCAAGATCGGACTCACGAAGTATAATCTTTATTCCAAGCTCATTTACAATACCTTCACTGAACCAAAGAGAGTAAAAAATCTGTACAAAGCAAATCCAAATTTCATTCCACTGATTTTTTTATGCATATAAGGTGCATAGGATAATTTTGTGCATATAAGATGAATTCAGATTCACTGTGACAGTATGACTATAATGAGAGATTGAAAGAGAATCTGAAAGGACAACTTTCCACAGCCTCTCAAGTTTTTTCTGGGCTCTGAGCTCAAATGTTCAAACTTTGAAAATTATACCTACACTGAAAATCAGGCATTAGTTATGAAACTCATACAAATTAACACCTGTGTGTTTCACATAACACCATTTCTAATTTTCATAATTGTGCTGAAAAATTCCTCAGAGTAATCCACATCTAAAGTATACCTTAGATTAATGTTCTTTATCTTACCTATGTCACTTGTATTAGCATCTAGCTGTGTTGTCTTTTTGAAGTTCTGCGACATGAGAAGTGTCACTTGTTCTGCAGTGTGCAGCAGCTTAGTCAGGCTCTGTCTTTGGTTATCTACAGGAAGAGCTTCCCAGACTGTAATTTTGTCTTTTTGTAAAAAATTGTTCACAATGTTAACGAAAACCTGTAAATAAAAGAATATTTTTAAGCAGAAGAGTCATATGCCATTTGTAAAATAAGAAAAAAACCCACGACTTTAAGGTTTGATCCACTCACGTTAATGGTTGTATTACGAAGTGTTTCATTGTCAAAACCAGAGTAATGCATGGTATTCAATGATGAATAAGATAGTGCTTCAACATATGAAATCACATCTACAGGTAAAAGTGGTCCCAAAGTATTTTTATTAATTTCTTGCAGCATCTCTAGGGGTGTTTTTAAATGGCTTATCTGAAAAATACAAGAACTTACATCTTAATGACACAAGTAAAGTCACATTTCTGCAAATGAAAGTAAACCCAATGCAAATGACTGATTTCTGTGAATTAACATACTGGCTTTTAAAATGCTTGTACATAAAGGCACTATTTAAATCAGCAGGCTGACCTATAAAGTAACGGTGTTATACGTGTCTGGTATAACCCTAACAAGCAACTACGGTTAAAAATGTCATGTGCTATCATTACTTTTTTTTTTTTTTTTAATTACTGCAGTTTAGTTTTATTTATCCTAATGCTCCAAAATGAACCAAGATATGTTCTACAAAAATAATTAACTATCAGTTATATGGTTACTCTGTTGACTCTTTTCTGTTAAATTTATCTGAAGAGGTGGGAGCAGATGGACAATATTTGTATATTTTGTGTTTTGTTTTTTTTTTTTCAAATGCAGATTATGAAGCACATAGTTTAGTGAAACTTTACTGCCTATTTCACCTTCACTGCTTCAGTTTATGAACTGCTAAATGCATTTACATAAAACAATTAGTTTAAAAAGTAATAGGCTAGAAAGAGTGAGATGAAGATTACAAGTTTCAGTCTCATGGCTGAATAAGAAAACAATTCTTACTTCACAATACTGAAATCTAATAAGATTTTATCCATTACCTCCCCCACCCCCGCAACACCTGATTTGTAAGATCTGTAGTCTCTGCTGCTGAACAGCTTTTATGAGGCTTGCTTTGTCTTTGACTGCAGCTGAGTAGAACTAGAACACAGGCTAAAAACCAGGCTAAAATCTGACACATTGTTATTTACATACAATTGAAGTATTTAATTTAAGTTTAGTTTGACTATGTATTAAAAAAACCCTCACTCCAAGATCCTGCTGTGGCATTTACCATGTCTTTGCATGTAAATGTGGTAAGCATGTATTATATTTAATATAATGTATTATGTTGCAGGTTAACATAGAAAGCATGTTAATACAATGTATATCTTACACTAGGTTAATAAAGCCTTTAAATTAATATCTTTCTGAATCTCGTAACTTCAGCAAACTGCTTAATATAAAATGCAAACATATACAATTGGTTTTAATTTATTTATGCTTATGTTTCATTTATCCTTTTAAATTAGACAATACTGTAGCTGTAGACTAATGAATAGTGAATTCATTAATACTTTTTTAATCTGCTTCAGGAATCTGCTTCTGGTGAAAAAAAAAAATCTTGAGTCCAAAGTATCTGAGTCTATAAATTCTGTACCACTTTACATACTATGCTTTGAGGAGTAAATATACTAGCATACCAGGATGTTATTGCTCCATTTTCTATTTTGTCACTTGTTGACATTACTTTTGTAAGCTATCTTGCTGCCTTTCATTCTGAACAAGCAAATAATTGCACATCAGTAAATGCAGCAGTGTGTAACTTCAGAAATTACAGAAACAGTTGAGTGATTACCAGACTTCTGAATTTTTCATGCATCACGACTCACTTCGCTGGAAACAGAACACACAGATTCCCAGCAAGTTATTATCATGATTTGAACATACAACCCAGTTCAAATAATTTGAAATTATTAAAAAGACTTCTGTAAACATGCTTAAGTTCAATTGTATGCTTCAAGCATTTGTTAAAAGCTCCTTAAGAACTATTATAATTGAAATAACAGTTTTGAACAGAAACAATTAAAGGATTTGGAAATTAATCTATAAACCAATGCTACTTACTCCAGCTAAAGTTCTATTAATATGTTCAGTTATACAGTCTTTGTATAACTCACACTTGGTCTTCGGATTTTCTGTAGAAATTAAAAAGAAACTAATTATATATTGTAGTTTAATCAATGCTCAACATATACTCACTGTAAGAGCTCTTGTCTAAATAATTCCCCAAACCATCAGCATTCTGAATTTATGCACATAAGACACAGCACTCCATTCTGAAACTTCAACTACTAAGACTTTATCTTGGTCAAAGTTACAGCAGTGGATTGGACTCTGAGCTTTTGTTTTACTCAGGTATAGGGTTTGGCCCCTTTCCTTCGGACTTCCACAGGTGAAGTTGAGATGTCTCATTTACAGAGAGGAGTACAGATCTGACAACTATGAGGAGGTAACCATTATTTCAAATGGATTTCATCACACTGTTTAGTAAAAATACATTTACAAAATGATTCTATTCTCAGGAAATGCAGATGCCACTGCCTTGCCTCTTTTTCATGTCTTGCTGATTAATCTAACTGAAGATAAAGAGGCACTGGTGGGTTACTCAGAAGATGTAGCTCTATAATAACACATAAACCTTTATAATATCATGTACCTTGGCAGGAAGTGCCATCATTTGGCTTAAACTGCAATTTTCCTGTGGATGGTTGATAACCTTCCTTACAGGAGCAGTTAAACCCTCCATCCACGTTTTCACATTTTGCATGATCTCCACAGGCAACAGTTCCTTCATTGCTGCACTCATCTACATCTGCAAATATCGTGAGAAATTGAATTTTTTATTAAGTATTTACAGACTAACACCTTGCTGCTTTGTTGATAATAACCCTGCACACTGCAAGCAGTTTCATAATGAAATTTCATGGAATGAAAAAAAGCAAAAACTAAAAAGGCAAACTTAATGGCAAAACACCTGCCAATTATAATACTTAGGGATTAGAAGGACAAATCATAATTGATCATATTTTTATACCACCACTTTTATTACTATATAATACTACATTGTTCATGTTTTAAAACCATGAGTGTAAATATTAATTCTATCATAACAAAATGCTCGGCATGATGCAAATCATCTGAAATCCATTTTCCAGAGATTAGACTAAATAGATTTTCTCAGCCTTATGATTCAGTTAGAAAAGAGAAAGAAAACTGCAGCCTTTTCTTTTAAGTCACGGCTTTAAAAAGATGCTACAAAAGATCACTCTATCCATCTCGTTAATCTAAGATTTAAGATCTGTGCCCTTTAAAGTGCTTGGCATGTCTTTCTTTTTTAATCCACATTTAAATTACATTTGCCTAAAATGGCTTTTGTGCTTCTAAATAATTTGCCATTAGGTAGGCAGGTTCAGTAACTGGGTGGGGCACAGTCCAAGAGTAAAACTGATGAATTCCGGTAAGGGAATCCATGAATTGATCAATTTAGGAGAGCTGGGTACTAACTCCCTGGCTGGAATAGGGATTATTTTGCATTATTTGGTTGGCTGAGGATAAAGATCAAATAACTCAACAGAGAAAGTAAACTGGGAACAATACCAAATAATTCTGAAGAATGAAGTAATGGACTGTGAAGTGCTGTGCTGGAAAGGAGAAAAAAGTGAACAGCTTTGGGAGAGGTATATATCTGATGAAAAGAGTTGAAAAATGAAGAAGTGATACATGAGCAAATTTAAAGGAACAGTCTGAGAACTGAACTGAAGGAAAGTAAAGGTAGAGAGGGTAATGGATGATCCAGAGAGGAAGACAACCTAAGTTAAGAACTGGTGTGACACTGAGTTTGGGAAAGAAATTGCTGAAAAAGAACTGATTAACCCATTAGTAGAGGAGAATAGCTACCTGAATTGATAGGAGGCTTTTGTGCAGACAGAAAGCAAGCAGATATAGGGGGCTGGAAACGCACTATTAGCATTTAGGAATTATTTTTGAACTCTTATTTTGATACAACATTGTTGGTGGTTTTCAAAAAGGAGTAGAACAAAAAGGAGCAATAATGTCTGTGAAATAAGGTTGTTAGAGAAATGGAAATTGTAGAAAAATGGAAAAATGTACTGCATGCCTGTGGTCATATCCAGGGAATGCAGAAAGTTGTCTGAAGGATACCTGGGGGGCATCCGCCTCTTTGGACAGCATTTTTGATAACTTTGTAGACCATTCTTTACTAGTGGCAAGAGAGTCTCCATAAATAATCAGATGAATGCTGCTTTTTTTTTTCCCCTCTTCTGTTTTGTGCTTAATTCCCCAGCTGCCTTTTTTCTGCTTGTAATCCTAGATGTCCTCCTCGTATTCAAGATGGTTGTGGTTCTACCTCACTTTCATATCCCTATTTTCCTCACTGAGCTGTGGTTCTGATTTACATCTGAAATGCTGTGTTTTAAGCCTGGGGTTCAGAAGCTCCCACTGAAAAGCCGCTCAGATTCCCACATGCGCAGACAGGAAGGAGAGGTGGGGCTGGAGGTGCATTTGCCCTCTTCAGCACAACTACCTCTGCTCTTCAGGGAGAGCTGCGAAGGAGGCTCTGTGTTTGAATGAGTTGATGCAAGCACTAACGTTTAAAGTTTGAGGTTAAATTATAATTATCTACATTAGGGCAATAGCTTGTTTCCATATTTAATGGCACAAACTGCAAATGGTTCTCTTTAATGAAGTGAGTTTTGCATTGTCTGTATTAGTATGGTTACTGTGACCTCAGTATTCACAGTCATGGAGCTAACCATGTTATACATCAATGAATCTGGCAAAAGTGAAGAGGAGGAGTAAAAAAAGCATGATATAGTGCTACACACAGGCTACCTCATAATTAAATGTGTCATTTAAAGACATAAGGCTAAAGTTCTTACTCTTGGCATTTAAATAACCTCTCACATCAGTAAATTATAAAGCTCTTTTTGAAACAAGTGGGTGCCTGTCAGTGCCCTGTTGTGTGACTCTGTGTAAGACAGACAACTTCGAATGAATTGAAGTGGCAAGGGTGAAAGCCATGACAATACCAGTTTGTATAACAAGAACACACACCAGCCTTATACCAAAGCTTTCTTTGGCCTTGCCAGCTACACAGAGAAGGACATGTACATCTTAACAAGATATTCAGTATGTAATGCAGTGCTACAACACCAGCAAATGACAACAAGCTTTGCTAAACAATGACTTATTTATAAGGAAATATTTGAATACTTTTCAGACTACCATTCCTAAGTATCAGGTTTCCGTGTGATTTACTGATGCTATTTCAAAATTATTATAATATTTTGCTTTTCATGAACATTTAGTTTGGTAAATCATTTATTATTGGGCAGTCACCCAAATTACCCTTCCTTTTGTAATTATGTCAGGTATTAAGTGTAATGGAGATTTTAATGAGAAGTCAGGATTACCCAAAACAACAGCAGCAACTCAAGCACCAAGGTGCATCTCTGGCAACAGGATGGCTATTTAAAGTCTGATAAAGACACCCTGTTGAGTATATGCAAATAGACTTTCTGCAGTTGAGTTGTCCGTATGGAATGAGTCCATATCACGCCTATGTAATTTACTGATTCCTGGGGAAAAAAAAAAATCTCCTGGATGACAAAATTAAAAAGCAATATGCCTGATCTTGCAAGGTACTAATCAGCTTCGTATCCCTTTTAAATCAATGAGATTGTCAGGGGCAGCCAACAATATGTGACAGTTGCATGAATGCTGCTTTTAAGTTTCTGCTTTGAAATACTGTGTGCAGTAGCTGTAGGTTTTCATTTCTTTATATTTTGTAGTTATGCCTTTTTAACCGAATATGCAATTGGACCACACAGGGACAACAGCTTGTCAGTGCTTTCAGCAATCCAATTTTACTGGAGATTTGGGGCGAGGATCTCAAACCGTCCTCCTTGATCTACTATGGGAGCAGGATTGGGCTGCCAAGGCTTGCGTGAGCAGTCTTCACAGACAACATTCCTGAGCAAAGGTTGAAGAACAGCAGCTTTTTAAACAGAAGAGCATTGCCATAGCTCTGTAAAAAGCCCTGGCCTTTTAGTAAATATTCAAAACAAATCCTGGAGCTGAACTTTGAAGCTTTTATAATAGCTTCGATCAGAAAAATAATATCACCAACACCACTTAGGCTAGTGTGAAAATAGATTTATAACCTTTTATTTTATTTCTGTGCTTTGTCACTCCTCATTTACTGCAGCAGGCAAGGAAATTCCAATTAAATTAAAAGTACTGAGAATAGTTATTATGTTCAGTCTTGCCAATTACTGGATTGTACCTACATCGCTTTGATTCTTCACCAGTCAGTCAAGACAGCTTGATGTCTATATTATGCCTTCTGCTTATTAGTAGCTTGCAAGTGATTGAAAAGTCCAATTGCAAAGGACTAGATGTTCCCTCCCTGTGTCTCCATACTGTGGAAGGCAGCAGCACACACAAAGTGGAAATGAAAAAGCCTACAAATGGCACAGGTAAAAGAAAAGTTAGCAGTGTGGCATAATGCCATATCCCATCCACTCTACAACTCCCCTGTCACAGAAAAGGATGTGATGGAGAATGGTTGCATTCCCAGTATTCTCAGAAATACCTGAAGAAAACTAATAGCGTGTTCCTGGAAAAGGCAGAATGACAAGGATGTCACTTGCATTTTACAGATGGCCATTTTCATGTTTTTACTCTGTTGACCAGGGCGAAAAAAAGTAGGTTTATATTTCACCTTTTTATCTGCAGCCAAACATTCAATAAAATGTGAAGTCTAAGGTAAAAGCATGGCTTTTACACAGTAAATAGATTTTAATAGCTCACATTCAGGACAGGAGAAAAATGTCATTGTCACTGCATTCCTCTTTCTTCTCCATTTCCTTGCTCCTTCTCTTTTTCTGTTTCTCCCTTCCTACCCCCCAGTTCCTCTCCTATCTGCATGTTTCTTTGTCATCTCTTCACCAATTCTGCCTGATAACGTGGATGAAATACGGCTGATCCTCAACTCAAAACTCAACATTCTGGTTGGATTAAGGGTGAACTGACATTTCCCAAAGCCATTGTCCCAAATTTTCTTTTGATCCACTACCTTAAGATTTATAATCACTTTGTATTAGGAAGTTTACTATAGTAGCAAAAGAGGGGAGGAACACACATGTGTATGCACATGGACTTTGAAATGGACTGTCACACACACAGAGTGATGTGCCACACTTGCACCACTGGGAACTCCAGATAGGTTTGACGGCATAAACAAATAGGCTGCGTGATGGCATACCCTCCAAAATTCAACTACTATATTTTTCCAGTTACTGCCATATACATCATACACATATGCTGAAAAGAAAACTTAAGACTTTACAGAATCTGAAAATATTTTGGGGCCTTGTACAATTTAGTAGGATGGATACTTTGTAGCTCTGTCCTCTGATTTGTATCGAATAACTTGCACTGTATTTACAATCACAAATTCAGTGTTTATTTCAGCTACGTGTAGCACACCCTGAATACACTACTGTCAGCTGCTTGTGTGCATCATATCTACTACCTCGAGCAGCAGATCCATTGGGTACAAAATATCCTATTATGGTTTCCCTGACAGATAAAGTAGAAAATTAATTGTGGATCAAAAGGTTGTCTTTAGGACTCACTGCTTAGTAAAGTAATTGGTACACTTGTTTAATGAGAAAAGGTGCCCATAGGTAATTTTTTATTTCAGTGTAAGTTTTGAAAGCTCTCAGCCCCTCTCATATGGATTTGCAAATATGAGAAATGGTAAACTAACCCCCAGTAGAGGATAAAAAATATCAGTCTGCCCAGTGAAGAAAAGTGGGGGGGGGGAAGAAATTAGCAACCTAATGGTAAAAAGCTAAAGTGACACAAGAACAGTCAGAGAAATAACTTTGAAGACAAAACTTCTGAAGCTGAGGAAATGTCATAATGTAAAAATCAAAGCTTGGACCAGAAACAGCAAGAATATTTACAGCTCAATGTGCTAACAGTCTCAATCCCAGCTAATTTAAGAACGATTCATAGCGGCTGGATAAAGCAGAGCTCTTTTAGATGGATGTGAGCAATGGGCAAGAAATGTTGATTAGATCACTTTCTGGCTTAATATGCAGCCATTCTGCTGATATTAAGAGCAGTAAGAAGAGAGGTTGTCAGCACTCACGAGCTCACAGGAGACATATCTAGAATGAGACACAGTCAGCATAAAGGTGTAAAGGGCAATAGATTTATTTCTCATTTTCCCATTCCCTGAGGACTGTTGCAACATACAGAGAAAATTACCAGGAGCTTGAAAAAAGAGAAATAGTTACAGATCTTCCATTCAAAGGAAATCCTAAAGGATTGCATAGCTGTTCAGAAATAACATTTTTCCAGAGAACTTTTCCTCCCCTGTAATCTTGAACATGTTCCATCCAACTATTACAGAAACAGAGGCTGATGGATGGCACAGACTGTGGGATAACTGCTTGATCTTGCTCATTGCTTTTGATCAGACTTGAAAAATGACCAAAAATATTCCAACCAAAGTCCCCAAACAGAAGATATTTGGAGCATAGTAGGTCAAACATATAGGGAATTTTGTTGGTCCAGAGCAACTTGAATGCAGAATACTTTGTCACTCTGCTTTTTTTTTTTTTTTTTTTTTTTTAAGAATATGACCACCTTGCCCACAGATCAGTGAAACAGTGGCATAAATACGTGGATTGGGGATTTCTGTGTTACCTTAACTATATATTAATCATCTAAAACTGTGACATGTGAGTTTAAATTATTGCAGAGTCAAGATAGAAGCATTACTGAAAGCAGTGGCAGCTGCTGTGTTATGGGTGAGAAGTGTGGGCCTGAACTTGAATATTGAGTCTGTACCAGATCAAATTACAGGAATTTTATATCCAGACTCCAAACTTCACAAAGCTGAAAACATTTTGCTAGATTTCTATAATTAACAGAAGCAATAAGAGAAGAGTGACAATGTAAAGCTAGCTGGCAGACATTAATAACTTACCCACACAGGAGGTTCCATCATTAGGTACAAAAGTTTGTTGACCATTGCTGGATTTGAAACCAGGTACACACATGCAGAAATAACTTCCCACAGTGTTTGTGCAATTGGCATGCTCTCCACAAGGCTGCGTAGCATTTTCACATTCATTATCATCTGTCAAGACATAAATTACAGAGAAATATATTTGCATTTGCCAATTGAAGAAAAGAGTAAAGTAAAAGTTTAATTTGCCTCTGGTATTTTATTTATATAAGTTTTGAATGCTGAGCTGACACTCTTGTTGTTTGTCTATATGGTTTTCCCATTGCCAAGGATGTAATCGTGTTCAGCAGCTCTCTTCTACCCTCATCCTGTGTGAGTCAACAAAGGAGAAAACCAGCGGGATACTGAACTGAATGGTTTAATTGAATACTCACTTTGGAATAAAGGATTGAGATAAGTACATGTTCTGCCAGGGTTGTATATGATAACAGTTTTTGCTACCCAGAAATCTACAGGTAGAGGGTAACCTCAAGTTTAGAATAATAGAAAAAAGAGCTCAACAGGGTATCAAGAAGTCACCCACTTCATTCCCTAACACCAAAGCAGGATCATACCTAAACTGAGAGGTTTTTTTCTGGCCTGTTCTTGAAGACCTTCTGTGGTATTTCTCAGCAGTTGCAGACCACAAACTTACAAAATTTGTCCTAATGACTGATTTGAATCTTCAAGTATGTTGTTTTTTCTTAGTTATCCCAAAGATCTTAACAAACAGATAAGCAAGATTTGTGGCTTGATCTTTACCTCTTAGCAATTGCTGTGCAAGCCATCATTTCTGTATCTGCAAATTTACATGATCTATTTTACAGGGTTAATTCCATGCTACCCGAGATACAAGAAAAAGGAATTATATACACACGTTTTAAGACTACTTCACCTCTGCAGAGACTCTGCACGTGCTATCACTATGAGCATGGGGATCCAGCTAGCTTGATCAAAGGTCAAATGAAATCATAAACTCATGCTTTGAACTATATAGTTGATCTTCTGCAATGACTCAATAAAACTGTTTCCTCTCCAGAATATTCCAAGGTCCCTGCTGTCTATTAAATAATTTTCAGACCAAACTTAAGAAAAATTTCAAAAGCTTCCTTATCCAGACACTCTACTTATCGAACTGAGAGTAACACTCACAATAGTGATAATTCCATCTTTCCAAATAGCCCATTTCTCCCAAAGCACTCCAAAACTCTGAAACAAACCAATCAATGAAACTCTCCCAAAGAAGATGACACTGAGTGGAGTTCTCTATTTTCTACATCGTGAGAAAGGAAAAGAGTTAAAGGCTTCCTGAAGTCTACTGGGATTTTGTTCCTGTTCTCAAGCAGAAGGTACTCATAACATGATGAATGACAGGAAAGAATTCCAACAGGGAGAGAAATAACAATTTATTGTAGAAGAGGAATGATTAAGGAGTGTGACAGGGAAAAGAAATATGATTTCAGAAGAGATGCCCAAGGATGAGTTTCAGAAAGGTACTTCTGCTTTCCTGATGGTCAGTGTTCTCATAAGGTGTTTACATAGATAGGGTACAGATAAGTAAAATGTCATGTAATCTAGGGCAGTGGTAAGATTAAATTACACCAAGAGCCGTAAAGCATTGCAGGAATACATTTCTGCAATATAACTTAGTCACAACCTCCAGCATAACCCTAGAACAGGCCATTTTTCAGATTTGAAGTCTGACGTGATTTTGAATGTTACTCAGTTGACTCAGAGATGCAAATATCAATTCAGAACTGCAGCTTTTCTCAGGGGAATTTAGGTCAACAGTATCAAATGGATTATGCTCATTATAACTAAAATTGAATGTAATTTAATGAGAAATCCAAGTATAAGAGCACTTGGCCAACACACATCAACAACATTTATTCTACAGCTTTGGTATTCATGAGACTACAGCAGAGAAGGTGCATGATTTGGATCATAACAATGTCAAAGTAAAACCAAATCATTTTAAGTAGAATTATGATAGGGAGGAAAAAGATGTGGTGTTGGTCCAAGCCCAAAAGCAAAGCCTGAGAATATGAAAAATCCAGTTTGGCACATGACACTGCAGAGACCAGGCCCCAGGACACTTTACAAATCTTAGTAACAAGGTCCACTTCTTCAAATCCAATTTGTGTGTGTCTGTTTGGCTCTTTTGCAAGCCCAGTTTGCTCCCAGATCCTGGTATTTCATGACAAAAGGAAGTGGACTACCCTGTTTTAGCTGCCAAGTAAACTTGGTCTTGGGAAAGTATTCTAGATCCTAGAAAACAATATGTGTTGACTTTGGAAAGCTCATGGGAGTCATGGAAGTCATGGAAGATGAGAAGTAGGACACTGGTGACTGCAGGACTTCATTCAAAGTAGAGGAATAACAGAACTAAGGAGAGAAAAGCTACAGGCTACATGCAAGAACTTTTGGATTTGTTTTCTAGGAGCTCAACTATAGTCCTCAAAATCCAGCTATATTACCTTTTTCAGGTGGTCCAAGGAGTTTATAAGCAATATTAAAAAGACTCATGCAGTGGTCATCAATACATTCTTTACAATTATGCCTAATTAAATTTACTGGATTATTGGTGTTTCTCCTCAATATTTAGAATGTCTGTAAGGGGTTTAATGGTGACTATATAGGCTTAGGAGGCTTGCCTATTGAGTGCACCTTTCGGATAATTTGAGAAACCCTTAGAATATTGAAGAAGAATAACTTATATCAAAAACACAAGAATGAATATTTTAAGAGTTAAATTCATAAGGAGCTTTCTTTTCACTATTCCCATGGTCTAATGTAATACTGAGCAGACCATGCTGAGGGATAATTTACTGGACCACATCCTGCTTCCATTGAAATTAATGGCATAAAAGTCACTGACGTAAGTAGGTCCAGGGTGGTGCTTGCCATGGAAAACTACTGAGTTAATGAGAAAGGCAAGCGAGGAACAAGTTTTCAAGGAAAAAAGGAATTTCATATACAGTTTGACTAGATGTATTTAATCTGCTTACTTTCACACAAAATATTTTACAAGATCAACAATGATGGCAAAAATATCTTCTAGTTCTCTGTATAAACAACTTGATTTTTTTTTTTTTTTCAGACAGCAGTTCAATGTGAAGCCCAGGAGCTTAAGTCATTTTTCAAATTCTACATGATTTATAATATTACTGGATTTGTGATTTAAAGGACATCAGGAAAAAAACAACAGGATTTATACATGGAAAAACGTTTTGCATCTTTGCAGGTTTTTTTTTTTGTTCACTTGTTTTTTAAGAAAATTTTCTGTCTATACAAAGAGGATACTTTAAATGACAGCAAATGTATAATCTACCTGCTTTGTTGTTACTTAATTTAATTATGGTATGTGCATTCACTGCTGGCACAGATACATATTGAACACTGCAGGCAGTATTTCAGGAATGCACAATCCTTTAAAGATTTTTTTTTCTTTTTTCCTCAGCAACTGATGAAAAATTTGGACTTTTAGAGACAAGATTGGCCAAATGACAAGGTTAATTACTGTGGCTAAAAGGTAATGGGGCATTCAAGTATGTTTGATACACAAGACATGTCCTGAATAGCTGAACTGTCCTAAGAAATGACAGTCTGGGGCTGGGGAGCAGTTTTGTTTTGTTTTGATTTTTTTTTGGTTTTTTTTGTTTAGAGCAGGTGTTTTTTGGTTTTGTTGTTTTGTGTTTTTTTTTTTTTTAAGATGGCAGTTCTATGATATTTGTATTGCTCTAAAATCTCATTATTAAAAATCACAATGTAAGGAAGGTTATAAATAGTTTCCTAGGAAATGTGTTAAAGAACCCAAATATGGGAGGATACAGGAATATGTATTTATATGTATCTGAATATTGGTAGAATGTTTACATGATACAGGTGCAAAATAAAACCAATTCTCCATTTTCATCTTAAAAATCCAGCTACCATGTATTTTACTGTACATAAATGTAATTATCATTAGATGGAATCAACTACTAGCTGCATGTAATCATATCTCTACTAGTCTCTTGAAAATATATAAGGATCTTCAAAAGCAGAAAAAAACCTGAAAAGATATACCCCTTTCAAACTCCATTTTGAATTGAGGATGGTAATTCTATACTGAAACTGTTTGTGTTCAATAATATGAGAACACTATTGGTTTAGGATTGAGTAGCTCCATTAAGAAGTTCGGGCATTGATGGAAGTCTTCCCCTGTCACAGAGGGCTATAAATTGGATCTGGTGTTTAAACGATCACTCTTTTACATCAGGTAACTTTGTTCATTAAGGAAAGTGGGTATGAATTTTGTTTAGTATTGATAGAATACATTTTTTGTATAAAGAGCATTCAATTTTTAGAAACTTTAAAACAAAAAGAAAGAATGATTTGTGGATCATAAGGCCATGATGCAGTTGGAAGCTAGTGGGATCTGATAAGATTTTTAGGAAAAAGGATAGAGAAAATTTCTTCTATCATATTCTATATCCTTTCTAAAGGGCAAGTTTTACCCTGTCATATATGCTGTTTTAATACTGGGTGGTTATAAAATCATACAATAAGAAAACACCAGGGCAACTACAGCTACAAAATGACATAATTTGTTATTATTGTGACAAGCATGAGAAAGTGCTTTGAACTATCAGTTTTAGATATAAGTTTTTGTAATACTGTTTACATATTTTACATGAAAAATATCATGAGAGAAAGTATTATGGCAGTGGATTTATCCAAACAGCTTTGAAGAATTTCCATTGCACTGGGTACATCTTCATGGTAGACTTTTTGATGATATGATGACATACAATATGAAGAGTTAGTTTTGGGGTGAAACTTGTCATATTGATTCACAATCACACAGAAGTTTGTCTTTTTTTCCTTTGTAAATTTTCAAGTAAATAGCTTCTCCCTTCACTTCAACAAACAAGGCTGAAATTACCAAAGTTAAACAGAACGATCACTGTATTTTCAGTCCTCACGAATCCATGCAAAATGAGATTTCTACAGAAGTGAATCTGTATAGATATAGAATATATTCTGGGCTCTCTGTCACTGAATTAAATTGATACCAGTCAGGCTGATGTTATTAATTTATTAATCAGTGAGTCAACTGATTGGAAAACTAGCAACGTTGAACTTGGAGTTTGGTCACTGGTGAGAGCCACCTGAGGTGGGACAGCCTATGGCTGCAGGAGTTTACCACCTGGGAGTCTGCCACATGGAAAGCCTGCCATGGAACTGCACAGCCTGGAAGCTCAGCCCTTGACTTCCATGCTTTTGGCTCTTCTGCAGAAGAGCTGGAATTCCCAAAGTCTTGAATCAAAATCTGCCAGTCAGACCTACATCTCCCAAGGCCTTCTACTTGGGTCTTGCTACAGTTAGAACACTTGAGGCTCTTGTTCCTCTGCTTCTTTGTCAGAGCCCGCAGTCCTGGCTCCTCACACAGGGTAATCTGTGCTGTGGCCCGGATCCTTTGTGGGCTCTGACCTGGATAACCAGCCAGGCTGGCCAAAGAGGCAAAAGACTTCCTAGGGCAGCAGAAATCTGGCTGTTGCAGGTGAACTCTTTTGACACCTTGACTTTCCAGACAAGGATTTTAACAAATTAAAAACTCTTGACCACAGCTTGAGTTTGACAACCTGACTTTTCCCAAAGCCACACCTGAACAAGCACAGGCATGATGGTGTGATTTTCATATATTTAATGAATGCTTGATGTTACTAAGGACCATAAGGAGCTCACACTGAGGCCATTATGGTATACTACAATACATTCACAGTCTATTCAGTGCCTTGCCCAGATGACGTAAAAAGAAGCAATTAAAACATCAACAATTAATTTTGCCCCAATCCAGGCCTTTTGAAACCAAGGTTGGAGGCCTCTGGGGCATGCCCTTCTATCAAGAACAGCAGTGGCAGCACAGGGCTGGGGACCAGTATCAGGCACAGTAGTCTGAGAAGTGGACAGCACTGGGTAGGAAGGAAACGCAGCCGGAGCAGCTGGGGAATACATTGATTCATTGCATCCGGCTGTTCTCTTTCGACAGCAGCCTCTGCTGCCAAAGCTGCTATGGAGCCCCTGGGGGAAACTAAAACTACCCTTCCCTAGTGTAACCCTCATGGGAGAACAGTACTTGAAGTGCCTCACTTAACCCCTCAAAAGCAAGTAAATGAAAGGCTTCCTGTAAAATAAATTCCAGTGCTACTCACCCTGCTGTGCTTAGCTTGTCTGGAGGTCTCAGAACAGTGGGTGATCTTACATACATTACTTATGTGCTGCAGGACTGTGCATCTACAGCCATCACAGCCTGAGTTAAGAACAGCAATACCATTAACAACCTTGCCTTTCCTTCCTTGTGATGAGTTTCCATTAATGGTAATTTAACACAATTTGTTTATGATTCTCCAAAGATTCAGCATTCAAGTTTGGTCTAAATCAGCATGAAAGAGCAGATGCTTAGAAAAACCACTTGAGACTGCAGAACTGGGCTGGAAATCTCATTTAAATATGAATTGCTTTCATAATAGGCCCGATTCATCTTTGTCCTACACTGGGGCAGGGGACCATGCAGTTGCTGCATGGGAAATCTTGCCACTGCAAGCTCTGTCTTGCTAAAATTTCATAACTCTCTACCTCCTTGCAAGAGCTTTTCACAATGACTTCTAGGGGTGTTTTTATAGCTTGGCAGGAGTTTTTAACTGGTTTGAACTTGAATGCTCTGCAGTTAGCTGGACTCCTAAAATTCCTTAGTTCAGCAAACAAATATTTTCTCCCACATTCTTCACAGGCTATGTGTATATGCAGAGATGATTTCAGATCAGCAGTTCTTTCTTGTCTGGCTACACTAAAGAGCCTCACAATAAAAAATTCCCTTAGTCCTGGTTTAAGGAGCAGGGCAGAAAATTCTAAAAGAAGGAAAGGCATGTTTCTACATATTCAAAACACACTTAGGTTGAGTTTCAGAGAATGGACAAGGTTTGGAGAGGTTAATATTATCTAAAGTGCTTTCCTCACCTCTTGCTGGTATTTTCAGACATTACAAATTAAACATGAAAAGCATGTATTATTGGGTAAGTGCTAGTGATGAAATTGTCATTTGCTTAGGCACAAAGAACAACCTGCCTCTTCAACAGTTGAAGTATCAAAAAACCAAAATCTATAATTTGTGAACAATCATATGTGAAGAATCAGGGTGGGGGGAATCTTAAAGAGTGCTAGTCCTTGGCTAGAAGCAAACCATTTACCCATACAAACATCTGCAGGAATTTGAGAATAAAAAAAGAACACGGTGGTCAGAGGGAAAGGGGGGAATAGATACTTGTTAAGTGGCCCTGTCCCACCTTTTGCCCAGCACTTCCCCCCACCTCCTCTGTAGACCAAGGGGTCTACATACACTGCAGACAGCAGCAATACATCCCCTCCACTCCCCCCAAGGAGATCTCAGACCTGCACTGACCAGCAGAGACTCAACAAGAAACCTTCAGAGTTATGCAGCTGCAAGTGAGGAGCTTCAGTTTGGATGTCCAAACCCCCAATTAGTTATTTATTGTCTGGCTGACACCCCTTCCCTGAGTGGGTCATGAGAGGAAGACCTGTTCTATGAAGATTCACCCCTTCTATTACAGGCAAAACTCAAAGCTGGTCAGGCATCCCCTGCTGATGTGGTAAGCAAGGTCTCAGGGTACCTGTCAAGGGTGCAGGTGAAGAGCACAACCCACATTACAGCTCAGGCACTGGGGACTGGGAGCTGCCACTCACTCTTCAGGGAAGCAGACCATAACCTCCTTGCACCTAGAACACTCCAGGCTTCCCTTCTGCCTTCCTCCTAGGAAGGTGGCATTAATTCACCAGCTGAGCACCTAGCTTGATGAGCTGTTAAAATGAAAAGCTAAAGAAAGAGAACGACTGTAGCAGAGTAATGTCAGAGACAGCAAAATGAAAAAAATCCAGGATGAAGATGGCCTGCTGGAGTGATCAGAGTGACTTTGGAGGTGAGGAGTGATAACTGGATGAATTCGCAGGAAAACTGGGTTATAGACACTGAATAGGAGGGGATAAAACAATAATTCCATTTTCAGTTCCAGTCATACGCAACTCCTGGTTAGTCATACTGCGAACTCAAACAGCCCGTCTCCCAACTGACAGGATGTGAACGAGTGAGATGTCACCACTCAAATCTAAACATTTTAGTCCCAAGCAAGAGATAAGACAGAAGGAAAACAGCTTAGCAATCAGTTTGATCGAGGGGGAAGAAAAGTTTCCAGGCAGCAGTTTCCCAAATTTCAAAACAAAAAAGATATTTATTCAGAAAACACAGCCAGGAAATGCATCACCACTTTACAGCTTATATATGAAAACCACTATGGCGCCATCATGGTATGGGAAAACAAGATGTGAAAAAAGGGGGTAAGTGAGAGACAACACAGCTTGAATGAGGCAGAGGAACATTAAGCATTATCTGATGAGCTTTATCGGACTTGCTATAAGCATGCATCAAAGACTGTGATAAGAAATAGCTCTGTTCTCTGTCAGGATATGGACTTATCGTTCAGTCACACAAGACCAAATTCTGGGGTCTTGAACACCATGTGGCAGCAGTAGCACGGCATTCCCACTCTGCTGGGGAGCCAGGGCTGGAAGCACCCAGGTGCTCGTGGAGGATTGTCACTGTGCTTGCTGCTCTGGGAGCCCCCCGCAGAGCACAACAGGCTGTTTCAAGTATTTAATGCCAGTGACACGGTGAGGCATGCGAGTTCATCGAACAGATGGCACATGGTGGTGAACACAAATCAGGGAGTACATGGAGCTCTGTAATGATTTATAAAGTAACTAAAATAATCCAGGCACAGAGCTAGTTGTATGTTAAAGGTACTTTTAATTGAAGTTGACCGTCATTTTGTTTGGGGTGGTTCATATTACACATTTGGGAGCCAGAAACGAAGATCCAATTGCTGAATTCCTCTCTAGAGTGGGCAGACAGGTGTGTTTGAACTAAAGAGCAAGCTCAGGTTCATCTCTAATTCTGAAGGCTTTTCCCCAGCTGACCTGCTCCATCACTCCTTCTTGTGGCAGGCTCTGAAATAGCAGAACTGTTTCTCCATTTACTTCTGAGTGAAGAGAACATACTCATGTTTAAGTGTGTGAAAAGTCTGTTTCCATAACAGGGCCTGACCTCAAACTCACTAATGTCCAAGGAGTAACTCCCATTAACCTACATCTTTGCTTTTATAGAAGCAAAGGGGCAAAACCTGCCAAGAGAAGAAGTCAAGAATGAAGACCACATTGCTCTTCCTTTCCCAACCCCACACAGCTCTAATTACAAAGATTCAACCTCAACATCCTGGCAGACACCCTTTGGCAATCTTACTACTCAAGGATTAGACAGAATGTAATTGAGACACATCATGTTTCTTGGTTTGCCTCCTTCAAAAACATGGAATTTAAACAAGGTAAAGTGCAGCTGAATAGGAATATGCCGGATTGGAACTGCCAGCAGTATGTAGGTGTCAATGTTTTTCCTGAATGCTACCAGCAGAAGGGTTTTAGAAACTTCCTTGTTATTAAATAACATCATTCCCAATCCAGCTTTCACTTTTGTTGCTAACTAACTTGTTTTCACGGAAACTCATCCTTTAACTGGAAAGTAAAACACCACATGCACAATTAGAATATTTTTGTTTAAGGGAAAGCAAGCAGCACAGCAGTCCCTTACTGAGAGGGATTTGCCAGTGGATGACTATGCCCCCTGAACAACTGAATGGGCAACCCAAGTAGAAGTTCTGTTTCAGCACTACAAAGAGAACTGTATTTAAAAAAACCCAAAAAACCCCATGAAACCAAACCTTATAGCCAGACAATATCTGCACCATAATTGCTTGCAGACTTCCCATTGCATTTTCCATTTACCATAACATTGGCATAGAATTGGCACCACGAAAATAGATGTATCAGAATGTGAGGCTGAAATCTTGATTACGTTGTTTAACCCTTTCTTCAGTTTATATAAATAAATGTCATTATTTATGCTGTGTACACATATCCCCCCAATACTCCAGTAGCCACTGTATAATAGCATTTAGTAAAATAAGACTCAAAGTTGTTGTTTGATTCCCAGTGCACCTGGTTCTTGTTATTTCCAACACTAATTTCTAAAAACTCTGTTTGCAGAACTTTCTGAACCAAAATACAAAAACTCCATATGGCACATTCTGGTATTTGTCTAAATCCAAACTTTCTTTTGCATATTATATCAGAATCTATAAACCGTCTTCTTATACAGAGAAAGTAGTTCCCCAGTAGCTGCAAAGAGATTGTGTGCTACCATGCACTAAATCTTGGGATCTGTCTGAACTGCATCCAACAGATGTTAAATGCATCTAAAGAAAGGCAGTATAATCATATCAGGATTATTCCATCCGTATCTAATTCCCACCAGCTACTAGATGGGTGTCTCCTACAGCCAGTTACACAAGGGTCATCACTCTCAGGTTGTGATATGTCTGGCTTCTTCAACAATACCCCATCTAATGGCCAGTGAAACACAAGGATGGAAGTCAGTATGAACATGAGTTCCTAGGTCTCATGTTTCCAGACTACCTTCCTGGCCCTGGGGAGATAAACTCTGTCAGTTTACATTTACCACTTTAGCAGCATATTTGGAAGGAAAATGAAAAACTGAACTCTACTGAAAAGGTTTTTGCTAAATCATGATATAACATGATTTAAGAGCTTTAGTAGGAAATCTTTATTTGGGCAACAGGGACAGATCCATATATAGAAGGGACAGCTGGGCTCATCATTGTTTAACTAGAAGTCCCTCTTCATGCTCTTGAATCTGCTACTTAATAGGTGGTACATTATGAAGTGCAGGTGTAGTTGTACTATATTATCTTCAATAAATTTTGTCCTTTGAAAAATAATTTGCTGTAACATATCTGAAACAGTATTAAAAATATTTCTTGCTTTTAGCTTTGAGATCTGCATTATGTTCCATTTTGGATGTAAAAAGCAGAATACAATAAAAGATGTGGTGAAATTGCTTTGAGCGAAGTAATAGCTCAAATAACATGGAAGGCCATATAACAGTGACTACAGAAGTTATTTTTTTCCATTGTGGAACAGTATTCATTGATTTCTGAAACCACAGGCTAATTAAGCTCTGAGTGGACAAAATACTTTAAGGAGTCTACTCTGGGCATCAGAGACGATGAGTTCATGATGTACTTTTGTCAAACCTAAGTTACAGTACTCAAGACAAGAGTAGCTTGATGAAATTTGATTGCCAGTACTATTCAGGAGGTTAGATGAGGTGACCTAATGCTAGTCTATGAGATGCATAGATCTATATTGCTCTAAGTTAATATTAAGGTTAGATCATTAAAAGAAGATAACACCAATAGCAAATAATAGATTTTTTTTTTTTAAATATTTATTTTATTTTTAAAGTCAATACTGTTTCATTCTTGTCAAACATTACATGTGAACTAACCATATTCTATAGTGGCCAACATAGCTTTCCTGTGGCTTAGTGACATTGTGTTTTTTATATTAGCTCTATTTGTAAGTTATCCTATTTGAATGCTCTGGAATTCAATAGCTTCACTACTGGATAATAAACTAATTCACAAAAGGAAATAATTTCAATCTATAACTGGGAAAAGCCATTAATTACTGGAAAACATCCAGTCTCCAAACCTGAAGATATCAAATATGGTCTGGCAAGGAGGAGACAATTAGACTGAGGAATTCTACCCAGAGGGAAAACATGCCAGCATTACTTCAGCTTAGACTAATGACTTCAACAATAACCACTGAAGTATTTCCAGCTACTGTCAATGTTGTAAGTATTTAACTCCATAGTGTAAATATCTTAACTACTGACAGTGATATTCTCAGAGACTGACCCCAGCAGTTAGTTTCTAATAACAAAAGTCACTATAAAAACTTTCAGTGTTTGGTGTTGTCCTGTGTCATTTGCCCCCCACTTTTTTTTTTTCCCTCTGATATGAATTAAAGCTAAATGTAGTGATGCAAGTGGAATTAGAGGTTATAAAACTCAGGAGTTTGGTCTCTGGTACTTCTCAGACTCAGTTAAAGGATTGCAGATTTTTGGGTAATCATAGTCATTTACCATATAATACTCAGATATCATCTTAATGGAATTTACTAATTTGAAAATATATAGCCCTCTTCCTTTCTGGAGCAACATCTTCCAAAACCCAGACTGCTCTAAAGGCCGTATTTCCTGTTTCATCTCCCCCTCCTGAATTCTACAGCTTTGAAGTGATGTAGTCCATGGTCTTCTCATGCCAAATGGTCTTGATAGAAAGAACGGTCCAGAAAGAGCATACAATCTGGCAAACTTTAGCTCCATGACAAGTGGCAGAACAAGTTAACCCACTCAGGTTCCTTAATGGATTTTGAATGTGAGAAGAGCATATAGCATCCTAATTTACTCTAAAGTGACTTCCCTTGCTGACTACACCAACTGCTCTGCTCTTCAATAGTTATTACATACCAGGTTGAAATATTCTGTTCATTCATAATTACTGTTGTCCACAGTAATTTTGTCATTTTGTCACTTTGTCGTTTTCTAGTGAAGGTGTTTATTCTTAGATACAGGGGCTAAGGACTTTATTATCCCAAAGATATGAAACATGCTTAGTAGGCAAAAATATGAAAGTTCCATTAAAAACATATCTACAGTTTGGACAGAAGTAATACTTATAACAGGGAATAATGTTGAAACATGGCACAAGTCAGAACTGAAAACACTTTTAAGTTTGCCTACCATAATACAACCTGCCACAAAAACTGTTATTATGTGCATTTTATCCCTGGGAGTAGTGACAGGCAGGAGGGTGTAGATATGTTGTATAAACACTGTGTATTTTCCAGCAACTGGAGATATGCATGTATGCCTCAATGGAGGGCTGCACCGAGCTCCGAGGCAGGTTGTACTGCAGGCAGTTAGTGCTGCTCAATAGCCAGGCTAATTAGCCTTTTAAACACAGTCTCTATTAGCCTGGACATAGCAGCATGCTGCAGAGCCACACTGCTTGCTATTGCTTGACATGGTTTATTCAGTACTGCACTGTGTCAGCTCAGCAGACACTTGGAGACAAAGTCCCAATTACAAAACACAGAGAAAACACTGTTGCCACTGATTAAAGCGAGGGGTGTAATTTACATACTAAGAGAGCAGAAGCCACAGAAAAGGGAGATTGTCATAAGGTACTGAATAAATGCATGTAAGCAGATTTCCACGGACTGCCATACTGAGGATCTGTCAGAGAGGGAGGCCCTGCAGAAACCTTCACTAGTATTTTTCCAATTATTACTCATCTGCAAAGCTCTCGGTTGGAAATGCTAAAAACTTGTTTCCCAAGCAAATCACTCAAAAAAAGAATGTAGCTGCTTTTCATTTATTGAAATAAACCTCTCAAAGTAAGTGCCTAAATCTAAGTTCAAGCAAACATAATCAAGATAAACATCTTGATTATCAAATAGACTGAACTTGCAGAAGCACTGGGTAGATTTCTACAACACGTTAAGTATCCCTGAAAATTGGGCCATTTATTAGATATGTGGAGAAGCGCTGCAAGCATCATTTTTTAAAGTGTTGGACAAGAAACTGGTTTAGCAAAAAGCAGCAGTAAAGACTGTTACTTTATTTTTAATCCAGGAAAACTATGACATCATGTATCAAATGTTTTATTCATTAAAAAAAGTCATTGCCTTTTGCCCTCTGCACCCATCTCTTGATGTATCAGCACAGGCAGTTCTATAGGATATCCTTAGTTTTGCTCCAGAAGTCCCAGCTCAGTCAAGATACTGAAGATCCCAGAATAGTTTGCTGGGAAAGGTTCTCTGAGCTTGGATTTGTTGCAAACTTTATGTTACAGTAAGTATTAAATATTTATTTTGTTTATTCAGTCAAGTGGAGTAGGTTTACATCTCAAATCTAAATACAGATATGCACAGAGAAAAGTAGTGTTTAAAAAACATTTATTTTAAAATGGCCAAGCTGTTAAATATGAAGATACTGGATTAGAGCTTAAATTCTTACTCTAGCTGCCTTGGCTCCAGGTCAGGCACCATGAAGTCATCTCCAGGATCTCCTTCAGAGACTCATTGAAAGATCTGGAATAGGGGACAGCTGAAGACAGGGAAAAGGGCATGTTGGGGAATGGGACAGCAGCACACACTGTTGGAAAAAGGGTAAAGCCATGCTTTGGAAAGGCTGACTCAGAAATTTGAGTAAGGAGAGGGCATTTCTTTCCTCTTAACTGGCAACATCCATGTTACATCTGTCAGAGGCAAGTTAGAGGCCTTAACTCAACCCTGTGAGTTAAGGCCCAGGAAAGAAGCAAAGATTATTTTCTAAGCAGGTCCAGTTTTAAGCCATTAAACTCCAAGATAATGATGGGTTTCTTGAGGAGCAACAAGTTTCTTTAGAACTTCACTCAGTGCCTGTTTTAGCCAAAGGCTGCACTGTTGTGTTGTTTTATGTTTAAACATACCCTACTCTGACAAGCCACTGAAGCCTTTAAAGTCTTCTCATCTTTATTGCAGACAGTACTTTGATGTCAGTGCCAGAAAAGGTCAACATAAGAACTTCAGAATTAGACTTGTTTACATCCAACATACAATACAAATAAATGAATGTGGCAAGGACATCCCAGGCAGATTAAATAAGGCCATGTTTTTCTAGTTCTACTCAAAGTGGTTTTGTTTTTGCCAACCATTGTTGATTCGATGATGACATTGCTCGCAATGAAATTCACTTATTGAAGCGCTTTCGCCCTCAAAATGTTTCATCAATCATAGCCCAGAAGGGCTCTGTCATAGGGTAATTGCAACTTGGCGTACCAACAAAGAGCATCCAAACATCCTCAGCTTCCTTATCTATACAATGGGCAGGGATGACAGCCATTTTATTAGCTGAGATATTGTTACCCCCATCAGATAAAATAGTGTGTTTTGTTGCTTTGATGTTTTCTGTCACCATAGTAGAGCTGTCGTTTTCAACTGCATGTTTAAAGAACTGCTGTGGTGGCAGCTTATGTTCCTTCACAATAACACTGCCTACAAACATCTTGGAGAGAGGCAAGGGGTATACTAATTGCACTTTATCAGAAAGAGATGGGAAGAGCAAACAGAGTTTCTGCCACAGTTATTTCTAGTCAAGACATAATTGTGGAGTCATCTCTTGTCTACATTTGTTTCCTTGAGGAAGAAAAGATCACTGGAGAGTGAATTCCCTCTGAATAGACAGCCAATTGAGAAGACACCCAAAAACTATTTCAGCCATCTCTCTTCTCCTGCCTCCACATACAGTATTATTAAACCACTAAATATTCTGTGGATTAAAATAAAATTTGGGGTAACTGCTTATATTTAACTCTTCTCCACAATAACAACTATTATAGCACTCAAAAATATGTATCTTACTTCCACATGCTTGGTTAGATCATGCAGACTTTGAAGGCTAACAAAAAAAAATCTGTCATACAGAGCAATATGCAAACCCATTTAATTTTCTATTTAAATCCTTCCTCAGAGTGGACTCCTCCTGAATTTCAAAACAGCGAGCCTGTTAACCAAACTCTGAAGGTAGAAAAGTCTGCTTGTCGACACCAGGCTTATCTCACTGTACTATCACTTGGGCAATAATTATATGAAGTGCTGTAGACACAATTTAATAATTCAACATTTGCCAGCTGCTACCAAAGACTTCCCATCTATACTAAGCACAGGGAAAGGCTGTGGACTCTCCAATAGACTGCATGAAAAATACCGTCCACATCTTTTATGTCAGCAGTGCTTTAGCACACCAATTTTTGCTGAGGGATGTTGTTGGAATGATAATGGGAGCAGCACAATTAGAAGTCATCAGCCCAGCAGGATATCTCATCTTTGGTGGGTACTCAGCAAGACGTTGCCCCTGATAACAAAGGGCAAAGTAGGCAAGTGTAAACTGTTCTGGCAAATACAGGCATCTCTATTGACCTTCATAGTTCTACACATAAAATATGCCTCTAGGGAGTCAAGAGGCATTTTCACTGGCACTGAATCCAACAGCCCTGACATAATGACAACCCAACCCCTCTCCCCCAAGTAATTCCAGGTGAGTTCTGCCACATTTTTTCAGATATATCTTGCTCTTTCTTCTCTTGGAAGGCAGATCCTGCTCCTCCCTTTACACAGTAGTCTCCTGATTTTCCACCTCCGTCTATGTTCCTGAAGCCACCTTCACAACTGGAGGTTGTAAGCTGGATGCACCCTTGAAGATGTGACCTTGAGAGACTTACAGGTTTCATTTTCATTTATTGACTTTGCTATAGACTGTGGGTGGAAGCCTGGGGAATCACTTAACCTGCCTTTGTCTCAGTTCCCCATCTACAAAATCCTTTCTTCTACCTTGTCTGTTTTGATTTAAACAAAACAGACTCACACTCCCAAAGGTGACATGTATTTCGATAGCAATATGAACTCATTTGGCACCTTGATCTTGTTTGGGTAAATGTAAACCAAATAACGAATCCTAAGAAATGAAACAAACTGAAACTTCCTTTCAAGCACTGCTCTCCAGAATGTTTTTGCTTTGAGTGAAGGATGGTGCAAGAGTAAGTTGCATAGTTAGAAGAGTACCTTGTTTCTCCACTAACAAGCGGACCTAAAAAGGATATTCTGTCATGGATTCAGCTAGTTGTGAGATTTAACCTTGAATACCTTTTTTGATATCACAGAGAAGTTCTACATTGCACATTCTTGTTTATAAGCTCAGTGGTCCCATTGCTGAGCACTGGAGATGGCCTGGAGATACGGAGAGGTGGTACTCCAGCCCAGTCAATGGATGCTCTCCTTGCAGTAACTAACACATCTTTCTCAAGCAGACCAAATCCTTCCCTAAAGCAAAGATTCTTCCCCACGGAAAAAAATTTCTAGCATGGAATTCAAGATAAAAATTGTGGCCAAGAAAGAGGGTTGTGATAGTCTATTTTGAGCAGAATTACTTGTTATTTTTAAGCATCAATGGGCACCTCAAGACTACAGTACTCAGTACTTTAGAAATGCCTTCAGTATGTGGAATGAATACTTTCACAATATTCAGTATATTTTTACTTAAAGTTTTAATTCTGAAGTCACATTAACAACTCTGATACTCAAAGGTTACACAAGACAAAACAAAATTCATGTTTCGAACTCCTAGCAACACTATTTTAAATAAAATCACATTTTTATGTTTCCAGTTTGCAGGCTACACATACACCTGAGATCTGATTCACAGTTGTATAACCTGGCAACAAAGCTTCTGCAAATCCAGTGGTCCCACTCATTAAATTCTAGTGGTTCTCTCATTAAATTCTTTAGTATTCCAATTTTGCATACACACCCTGGGTATACCACATATCCAACCTCTTCAAAATTAATAAAATATTAAGAATTACATAATTGTGCTACCTCATTTTATTAACATGTTTTAAAAATCCTCCTCACAAGAATTTGACATGATAAGCTAACAATAAAAAGAATAGAGACTAGCAAATAGTTACTGGGAAAATCAAGGGCAGAGAATTACTCATTTCATTATCCATACGTGTTCCTTCAAACAACACCTACTGCCACACTTCAGACTTACAGCTCTGACTAACACCTATTGACAGACTTAACTCATGACTGCCTACCTGCTTCACAGGGAAAGTAGCTATATAAGGGTCCCACCTTGCTGTCTGCATTTAAAAACATGGAAACACTTACCCTTGCCTTCTTTTTTTCTCCTTCTGCTGCTTATTGCCATGATACCTGCCTATATTCTGAAGTAGACTGTCAGTGGAAATCTCAGTGCTCTTTCCATTTCCTTCCCTTTTAATAGCTAGTTCAAGAAAGAGGTAGTAAATTGGCATCTGGAGTATTGGGGCCCAGGAAACTACTCAGCTGCAATTGAAATCTGGTGTGTGTCAGGTGTGACAAGTTCTGGGAAAAAATCAGAAACTTCCACAAACGAACTGCAACTGCCAGAATCACAGCATGGTGATGAAAGGGGCTCTTCAATGAACAGAGTTCTCCTTGGTCACTTATAAAGGATTATTCAGTTATCTAATAACTAAACCTTTAGATAATAAAATATTTTTTAAAAGGAGGAGGGGAAAAAACAGCAACATGGACTTTGCTTGAGCAGATGTAAAACTGACACATCTGCCTCCCTCGATACTAGTAAATTGGCTCTTTCAATATGTTTCATTTGTTCTCCTGCCAATTGCTGATCTCTTGTCAATTTACTCTCAAACTTGGAAGGAAATTAAATGGTTTGATGACATATTGGTTTCTGTATTTTATCTTTGAAATGCAAAATATATATTTCAATGATCTTAGAAATGTTTCACATCTTTGAAATCTTTGCAGTTGTAAGATGTTGGTCTTGATCCCCATCTGGAACATAAGGGCATAACTCTACCTAACTGAATTAAGTTATGCAGTTTATCACAGCTGGTGATCTTGTCCATAGTTTTTCCACAGATTAACACAGAACATGTCATATACTTATTTAGAAATATGCAGTGTGAAAGGGGGTGACTCCATATACGCTTTAGGCATGCTTGAAAATAGCTATACTAGATGATTGCCTGAAAATGCTTCCTAATAGCCTTAAATACTCAAAATGAAACGACGGAACTGTCATCACAGCAAATCACACAAGGAAAGAAAAATGATAGCAGCATTAACTGCATCAGCCACCTGCTCTATAAAGGTTATTAAAATGATGGAAACAGTATGCTGGCTATGCCATACATTCAGGCTAAAACCCCCAGCAGGTCCAATATTCCATGCTACAAGTTGTAATTTATATGCCTATAATTTATATTATACTATAATTTATACAACATTTATCAGAATGTTGGCTGGAAAAGACTGGCTACTGACTGGGGTACTCTAATTCCTTGCTCTGTGACTACTTACTTCTTTAGTCACAGTTTGACAAGAGGATTTTGGCACCAAAAGCAGGACTTTGACAAATGCCTGTGTTGTGCTCCCTGATATGCTCGGGACTGCCTTGACCCTGCCAGTGATAACCAGCCCAGTCTCTATTTTTTAGCTATGCCTCAATTCAACTGGGAACTCTTTGCCAAGGGGATGGGGCCCTATAAACATAATATGCCTAACACACCTATGGGAACCTGCACTATGCTCAAGGCAGCTGCAGTCACTTTTATTCAAACACAGGAAGAAGAAAAGTAGAAAGAGAAGGAGGTAGTGGCAACGTTCTCTTCATAAACAGTGTTTTAGCGTTCAGGAGTTTAAAGGCAGTCCTAAACAAAGCCACTCTCCCCTGGTCTTGAAAAGCACCCTAATCACCCAGCCGCAGGCAGTACCTCATCAGAAACATCCCCGATCCCTCCTACTGACGCTACTCCAGTTGGCAAAAGCAATTCAATCATCCCGAGCCCATGAGCACCTGTCTCCAGCCAGGCAGATAGTGTCTTCATGCAGGAGTCTTGATTTCAAGTTCCTGCCCTAGGGATGCCTAATGTATTTTACCCAAGAATTGTTTAAAGTAAAATAATCTGTCATATAAATGAATGGAAAGGGGCTCATTTTCAGAGCCACTGCCACTATGGATGGCCAATATAGATGAAAGCGCTTACATTTAGGCATTCTTGACTGAAAACAATGGCTTCCTTCTCTTTATGCTAAATTTATCCATCTGTAAAGCAGACACATTACAGTTTACCTAACTCAGAGAAATGGGATAATACAACTTTGGCAAAAGAAAGGCTCCATCACATTGCTTTACTAGACATAAAAAGGTAATATGAATATATGATTTTAAATCAACATTAAGATAGTGTAGACTCTGGGACATTTCTGATATTGCTTTGTCTGGGTAATGTAATTCATTTTCTAACAGGTCTCTTGCTGTGCTTGATATTCTACAGAGCCAGCCTGTGTTACAAGATGTACATAGCTAATCTGCTGAGAAAAGAAATCATAAACACCACTTTATCCTGCATTATTTTATTCATGAGAGCATTATTCCAATCTGTGAAATCTTGAAGTATGGCTTAGATCCTGGGATCATATAGCCATGCTGACATTCCCCAAGTTACTCTACTTTAAACATTCTTTAATTCCAGAGGAGAAAAGTGGTGCAAAATCTTTAAGGTTCACATATCTGTTTTAAAACTTCCTTGTCATTTTCCCCCCTTTTTTTCTTTCTTTTGTTTCATAGTTATATAAGGAAAAAATCTCATTATACTATTCCACATGCTTTCCTAAGTGGATAGTCTTAGGAGCTGCTGGACTAAAATTTCTGTAATATGTACAAAGTGTCCACACATTCCTTATAAGTCAGCCATCACATATTTTCGGTAGCATTGTTTTCACAGGATAATCCTTAATGATATACAAAATGAAACCTGTTATCTCTTTAATGAATGTGTTTTAAAGTCCAAGGATAAGCATAGGTAAGTGACACATAGAAGATAGTAAAGATTTGCAGAGCAGTAACAAGAGCTGGCAGAAAGGAAAACTAGTTTCTTTAGAAGTGGCTTCTCCAGGGTCATCTCACAATATAATTTAACTGTATGAATCCACATTTGTGTGGTATATATAAATTAGTACTAAAACTTCATTAGACACCATCCCTAGAAATTATTTAAAGAGCTGGATCCCAAGGTCATGCAGACATTGACCAGAAGATCTTGCTAGATCAGATGCTAAGAGCTGTCTCCCATGACAGTCCTGGGTACTAAGCCACAGTTAAATGTCTGTCTTGTCACAGATTTATTCTGTATGTGCTTGAAACTGAACCATGTCACATATTTGGCAGGAAATGTAATCCCTCCACAAAGACGATTTGATCCTTGGTGTGATCCTGCTGTTCTCAGGCAAGAATAGCTCTTGGTAAAGCCAGTGCAAGGTCTGTCCATGTATTTCTATTTTGAGTAAGGGACCAGCCCCGACCATGGGGTTACAAGAGCAGAAGCTCCTGTCCCCAATAATCCACATGGCCCAGATGGCATGAGAAGAGATGGGCTACAGACACAAACTGCACAGTGCACAAACATGATGCCTACATCTGAATTCATACAGAGAGACTGGATTATTTTTTAAATTGTTTTCCAAAGCCCCAAGTGGCATGGGATGCAAACAGCAGCACAGGAATTACTATGAAAGATAGCAAGGCATGACTCCTGGTTTATACAACACCGGATAAAATCACTGAATGAATGACATTTTAAGGATCCTCCCCTAGAGCAGACAGCTCCAGAATTCCCCTGTCAAATTGACTCCCAGTGTTGACACTCTCTTTGACTTCCCCTGCTCCTTTCTTCTGTTCAGACCATCATGACAGTCCTCTGCCTCCTAACAGCCATGTCATACCTTTCTGTCCTTTCTCTCTGACTGTATTGCCTATTCCTTGTGCTCTGGTGGTACTCCTCACATGCAATGCCTCATTGCTGAAGGGTGTGCACTTGGGATATACTGCCCACTTTGCCTTAAAACCCTAGGTGTGAATCTCAGCAACTGCTCAAAGTCTTCCAAGAGAAAGGAGAAGAGAGGGAGAGTGAACCTGCAGTTATCTTCTGGTATGACTGCTCTCAATCTCTTCTAAAATAATGGAATAAATATTATGAGTGTAAACATCATCTGGAACAACAGGGGAAGCATGACCAATAGTTTGTATTTTCAAAGAACAGATCATGCCAGACAAATGTAATTGTTTCTTCATCACTTTCTGGGTTAGTGTACAGAAGGAACAGAGTGGCTGCAGTATATCTGGGCTGTAGTATAGCATTTGATACAGTGGCTCACAAATTCTTATTAGAAAAATAATTTATAATGTCTTGGATAAAAATGCTGTCATGTGGATTGAAAACTGGCTGAAGGAATGTAAACAAAGGATAATGAGTCATGACAAACAGCACTGCGCTGAGCTGTGAAGAGGTATCCAGTTGGGTTGCCACAGGAGTTGGTGTTAAGCCCAGTTTTATTTTACATATTTATTAATACCCTGGAAAAAGAGATGTACAGCCTGAGAATTAAATTCACAGACGATACTAAATTACTAGATGTTGTTAACACCAATCAGGACAGAGATATTATAGAGAGGGAAAGCAGAGAGGATGGGAATAGGAAGAGTCAGTGACCAGATCTACCTATACAAATATGTGAGAGAGGGTTTTATGTCCCACCTGATAATAACGGGAGCCCACTGACATATCAGCCAAAAGCAGCTTACATCTGGTTTGTCAAAGGCTGGAGCAGAGAAATAGCAACAAAACCAGCTAGGAGATAATTATTAATTATGACATTTCCCCAAAAGATCCCAGAAAAGGCTTCACTCTCATTTTCTAATTCAATGTTTGGGATTTTCTAAGATTTTGTCTGGTTACATGCAATGGAGTAGCATATAGCAATGTAATACAAAGTCATCTGTCTTCACATCACTATATTATGTCACTTTTCTGAGGAGAAATCAGTGGTAAAAATCTTGCTGTTTTCTTTGTATACCTTGTTTACTTACACTATTAACCTGAAGAGAACAGAAGTAGTAAAAACTGACACAGAGGTAATAAACTCTTTCAAGAATTTCACTCTCCACAAGCAACTCAACTCCCCCAAATTGAATCTGCTTAGAGGTGTAAAAACAAAATAAATTCTCTAGCTATTTGCAGCAGCTGCCTAATAGATCCCACATTACAGAATGAAAAAAGATTTTTTTTTCAAGCACTAGGCTCTGTGTGCTATGGAAAAACCTGTGAAAGTATTCCATTGTCCTAATCTATTTTAGTGAAACTATTGTAGAGTGTTTAACTACAGCATATTTTTATTTATTTCTTTTCCATTTGCAGGACACATTTGCATGATGAATTGGATATGGATCTAAATTTGGTGAATTAAGGTTTTGGACCTTTTATATAGATTAAAGGAATTCAGATAGTTTCAATGCCTTTTAAATGTACATAGACACTATGATCTATGTACGCATGTTCTTTTATAAAGAATCTTTCCCTACTAATGTATAGCCCAAGGAGTAGAAAAATCTAAATAGACTGTAGGTCTAACCAGACTCTTCAGTTCAAATAAAATTTTGCCTCTTAAGATAACATTATGTTGTTCAAAATGAAGCCAAGCAAAATAGATAGGAACATCTCACATAAAAATGCTTTGGAATACTTGCAGTAAAAAAACCATTCCACAAGACCTGTAACTGTAGAGATCTGACTTCCTACCATTTTACATCTCGAGTTTGCTTGACTTTGATGGCTAGGGAAATGCAAACTCAAGGTCAAATTATTTTCATGGCCCAATCCAAAGTAAAATTACCCTTCCATGTGGATTCTTCAGTATATGTGAATTTACAGTATAACTTTTCACATCAAGTTATATAGGCAAAACGTTCAACTTTTTAAAAAACTTTTTTTTTTTAATTTAGTGGAAGACAACTGAGTTCAAAAGGTACACTTCAATGTCACTCCCACAGAAAACCTTAACTCATCAGGTAAAATAAAGCCCCCCATTAAAGATTTCATTATTCCCTACTTTCCTTCCTGGCTGGTAAAGACTGATATGGAAAACTGGAGAAAAATCAACCTGAGAGGGCATAAGTAATGCACATGGAGATGCCTTCAGGTTGCTTCAAGTCATGACAGAGGACAACTTCAGCAAACAAGTGAAAAATGTGTCTGGCTCCAAGTACAAATGCTGAATGCTTGAGGATCTGATTTCAGACATGGCATGGCACAGAGCAGAGTCCGTCAATGACTGCTGTAAGAGATTAAATGAATCAGCTTTTTAAAATATCTATCATTGCCACTTGCTACTATTTTTTCATATAAGTATTCCAAAAGAGACTACTAAGGGAGCAAGGTTAAAAATTTCCAGGAGGACTTTAGTTGTAGTAGTATCCAAGTAAATATAAATTTTGGTTTTGTACAATGCTATTACTTGCATGACATAAAACAGTTGTGTGTGGATGCTTTATTTTTTTAAGGGAATGTTACATCACATAAAATTCTTAGGACTGGCAAGGGAAAAATCCCCGGGTCTGAGTCTCATTTGATGAAAATTGCTGTAGTTAATTTGAATTTAGAGAATGCATTTTAAAGATTATTAAAAGTCATTTAAATGGGTTCTATTATATTATAATTTTCTCTTCTGTCTCAATAATTGAACACATCTTTTCTGTGGAATATTTGGAGATACTTTTCCTTCCTCCAAAATTTGTACAGAAGTTAAACCCAAATTTGCCTAGAAAAGTTATGTTGAGCTTGTTTCTGGCAGTGATCCAGCAGCACCTTTATATCTACATGACATTGTGATTATCTCACAAATTCACAATACTTTATTTCTGAACCATATTATTTTCCATAGAGGCAACATCCTCAGTGCTAGTCTGAATGCTCTGAATGTTAAGTGTCTGGCTCTGGCTGGATTCTCTACATTTTCTGTCTGTGAACACGTAGCACATGGCCCTTGATTACTGCTTTTAAATTGATCTGTGTCTGCTATGAAAATATATTGCTTCATAAAAGTCTTTCAGAGTATCAGCTTCCAAATTAATGATTTTTCTCTCAAGCTCTGACTTTGAGAGCTTACAGTACAGAATTGTGCAGTCCAGCTACTTGAATCAAATTGAAATCCATCCATCTGCAATTCAGATCCAAATTCTTTCAGTGCTGTTGGCTCATCTCTAGGTAAAGAGCAGCTGTTGTCCTGTTAAAGTGACTGTAAATAATTCTAACTTCAAGCTTCAAGAGTGAAATTCCCCCTGCTTCACTGGGGACCACTTAATCCCCAGGATGTTCCTGGATTTGGTCTTCACCTGGTGGGAGCTGCATAACTCTGCTGTAATCGGTAGAGCTGTGCTGCTTTACACCAGGTAAAGATCTCGCCCCGGCAGAGCCAGCGCAGAGGAGCGCAGTGCTGCGTGCCAGCTCTGCAGCCAACAGGGCAGCATGCAGGGATGTGGGGTCCTTATGCTGGGCCAGAACCCCTGACTTCTTATGTTAATTGAACAGGGCACTTGCACCTATATACTCCAGGTGACTAGGTGGAACAGGCTAGGGTTTCTTTCTTGTGCTGTGATGATCTTTCATTTTTCATCCCCCATAAGCCTCTTACTGTGTTTTTTTGAGGGTTACATGCGTTCTGTAACACAAGCAGTACCACACCAGAGACAGACTTGTTTACAGCAGAGATTCAATAAAGTGTCTGAAGGAAGAATTTTCCAATGAAAAGAGATGGGCCCTAACCAAGAAGGAAGGTACTTGTGTTAAAGCAACTATATCAGAATAGCAGATGAATCATGATGCAATAGCACTATTTGAAAGGATGTTTTGAATGGAGCTGTCAGCAAGTATTTTAATAGCAAGTCTTCAATTTCTTCTTTATGGGGTTTTTAACCACCGAGAAGAAAACATAAGTAACAAGGAGGGATTTAGGAATTGTTCAGTGTTTGGCTGTTCAAAGAAAGGAAAAGAGCCCTCCACATGCATTGCAGCTAATGAAAATTGCCATTATGGGGTTTTTTCCTCCATTTGCGGATGTTAAACACTGTAATAATGCAAAGTCCTTATGATTTTCTAAATCTTCTCAATAAGGAGGATATTATCTACTTATTTAATTACCGAATCTCTGACGGCAAGGAGCTGCTACCACCAGCAGCTCCAGCTCATTCACATAGTTCCCCTCCCTAATTAAAGGGTCTTTGCAGTTAAAAATAAAGTAATAAATCAATCAAAAGCCCAAACTGCCAACAGATGATAGAAAAAAAAAAAAGCACTTCAGGGACAGATTTTCAATTGCTCAGCACCCACAACTGGGATTATTCTTTTGAAACAACTCAGTCCTCCTTCAGGCACCTAGGATAAAGCCAGACAGTTCAAAAGTGCTCAACATATATTTCTTTGGAAAATCCACCCCCAACTGTGGCTTTATGTCCTACAGCCATTGTGGCTTGCAAGAGTCAATCGTAAGTCACCTCCCTGTTGGAGGAAAGTCATCAGCATCACCCCTTCTGCAGGAAACTATAATAAAATACATTACTGTACTCATCCATGCTCTTGCCGTTGCTTACTGCAACAAGAACAGAGGCAGCAGGTGTATCAAGAGACTATTTTTACCACATTGCCAGTGAAAGCAGCAATAGTCCTGCACTTGGTTTTCTGTTGCAGCACTCAAAACCAGATGTTTATATTGCAGCACAGACCCCTTACTAGTTTGAATATCAAGCTCAAATTTGAATGCTGCTGTCTGCCTGCCATTCCTTGAGGTTAATGTGCCATTGTCAGGTTAAAAGTTTTCTGAATGTTCATCAGTCTAAGGCCAAAACCAGAGTAATAATTCAAGAGCACTTTACAGCTAATAAAAGCTGCAATAGCTTTCTCTGAGAACAGAGAATACAGCCCAGAGGCCTTTTAGCACATCTTTCCCCTCCAACAAGAAGCATTTGGGGGGATTAGCATACTACCTGTTTATTCAAGAGGTTGTACAAAAAGTTCAGTTAACAGTTCTTTTCTTTGCAGCCCACAGCTGTGTAAATATTATCCCAGCCTCTCCTTTGACATCCATCTAAGCTTCAGACCTCAAGTGCAAAATGATACAAATGAAGCTCAACACTTCTGTAGCCCACCACTGTGTCCTGACACACCTAGGACTGAATATATAGCTTCTGCTGTGAGAGCAGTGATGCTGTATGATGCACCCCTGAAGTGACCTCATTTTCTAAAGACAGCTTTCCTAAGAATTTCCTAGATTTTAACCATGGAACTGAGTGTGATGAAAGCTTTGTGAAATCAATGTACCAAGAATTGCGTGACAACCCTAAAAAAGCAGCCAAATCACAGTTCTGCATCATTTACAACTGTTACCCCGCATAGTTTCTATTTTGATTGGCGCAGATGAAAAGCTGTGTTAAGTTTTAGAAACTTCTCCTCATCTCTGCTTTCAAGTCAATACACTTTTGAAGGCTATTTGCCTTTCCCATTTTCTCTGTGGTAGTTAAGGAGATGAAATTCTTTCTGTATGCACCAGATATCCCTTACACAATGGGACAGAAATATTGATATTTTTATACTGCACAGTGGGTCATATTTATGAATTGATGCATGCTTCATCATATCTCTAAATAATGAAACGTTTTGGATAGGTACAAAGGGCCCGAACATGTTCATCTGAGTACCTCCAGTTTCCACTGATCTCCCTTCTGAATTTCTTACAGGCTGATTTTGAAAAGGTAGAGCTTCCTTGGTATCAATGCTACCCACCAAAATGATTTATTCAAGACAAAAAAGTAAGGCAAAGCCTCCACTCTAATACAATTTTCCACCTACTCCTTTCCTATCACCACAAAGAACTAATGCAAGGCTCAGAGCTCCTATTTAGGCCCACAGAGCTTAGCCGAATGTCTCTTTCAGTTCATGCCAACATCCTGAAGAGTTTCTCTGGCGTTTTTTTAGAGCCTCTGATGTTACAGAGATCAGTGATGAAGACCTTAATGCAATGCAGAGATCACTGCTACAATAACTCCCTACCCCCATGACACTCCTGACTCAAACTGTGAGCCAGGGCTATGCTGCCCTCAGCTCATTTGAAGTTTGGGGATACCCAAAAACCATTACAACATTAGGAGGGCAGTGAGGATCACTGGACTGTCTCCCAACCTGGGACTGAGCATGAGAAGATAGGGCAACGGTCATGGGAATGGACCTGCAGCTCCTCTGTGCAGATGGGGCAGGAGAGAGGCAGTCATCTCCTGGTGCAGGATGAATTCACCTTTTCTCTTAGTCTTCCTCTGGTAAATTTCTGGGAATGAAAACTGCAATACCTCAGCCTAATTTCACATTCTTTAAAACTGAGATTCAGACACTTTGCCACAAATAAATATTAAATATATAAACATGCAAGTCACCATCTATGCTTATGTTCTCTTTCAGTGTAACTTATGTAGATTGCTGCCTATGTGCATAGCTTTTATTACAAATAAAACATAAAAGCCAATGCACATCCTGAAGAGCTATTTTTCTTTATTGCAACACCATTACATGAAGTCTACTAACATAAACAAAGATTGGACTCGGCTGGTTTTGAACAAATAACCATTTATTGTCAAGGCTTTTCAGGAGCTTTCATTTTCCTTTTTGAAAAAACATGATCCTGTGCCAACCAAACAAATGTGTAACATTAAGTAATAAGGAAAATAATGGGACACCCTGCCACACTATTTTATAGACAACTTTAGACTGTCACAGTTGTACAAGTCTAAACTAAGACAGAAACCCAGTTAAATAAAGCAGACATATTAAATCAAAACCCCACCAGCAGAGTCCCTTGTGGCATAGCTGCTGTTCCTAAATGTTACAACTGGCCTTTCAAGCAGGAGGATGCACAGGAATAACAGTCCAAGGGCAGAGGAGCCCATGTGCTGCTCTCTCCTCCCTGCCACTGGAACAGCATGCAGAAGAGCACAACTAGAGACCCTTTTCCTGTATCATCTCCTGGCACAGCAGCAAAGAGCACAGGACAGAGCTGTCTCGGCCCGAAATGAGCAGCCACACTTGCAGTGGGCAGATCAAAGGAGAATCCCCCGCACCTCTGCTGTGCAGACCTGCCTGCTCGCTCCGTCTGCTGCATGGCAGCAGGTGAAGCTCTGGTCCCTGGTGCTCAATGAATGTTAATTCCACCAGAAGTCTCCATTTTGAAGTTATCATGAATCTCTTAAATTTAGCCCAAAGTAATCACACAACAACCTATCCATTAGACAATGAACAGAGGTTATTCAGCTTCCTTGTACCACAGCAAAACAGCAGCTTCCTTCCTGCCAGTGATTGTGATTGTGATTAACTGCGCAGTTCAAGGTGAAAGAAGAATGCGGTTCCAGGCGTGTGTGGCTTCCTTTAACCTCAGCAAAACACAGTGCCAGATATTTCAATTAGTGTGTACCAAGGTCACAAAATCAATTTCTTATCACCGAAAAACACACATACTGTAAATTTCATTTTCAAGCCATAATCTCTAAATTAAATCTGTGTACCTAAAAAATATACAGTGCAAAACTGCAGTCCTTTAGCCCCCTCCTCCTCCTGCAGCCAAGCAGCATTTTCACAAACATCACCTGGCTTTGTGCTCTATATTTAGAGCACAATGTTTGGTTAGATTCTAATCTTCTTGGAGGACGTCATTATCTCTTTCTTTGGCAAATAGAGGCCCAAAGTGTCAATTACCTTCTTAAACTCTTTCATACACACAGGAATGAGTGGGGTTTGATATTCAGTCTGCCAACAGCTCAGTCGGCAATTTTTCACAGTCATACACAGAAAAATTGTGCACCAGCATATCATCCTAGATAAATTACACATTTCATATGAGGTTACAGACAACTTCACCACTCCTAGCCAGTTTATTCTGGAAGAGGTAAACAAACAAACAAAATAAAAGGAAAAACAATCCTAAAGAGAACACTTCTCTGTTATTGAACTCTATGAGTTATTGAACAGAGACAAAAGTAAAATGAGTATGCCATATTGGTGGGATATTGTATGTAAATAAATGTAGCTGTGCAGAAGTGACATCATCATCTCTTATGTGTGTAATTCCTTATGATACTTTCATTGTTAGGTGAGGAACACTAACTTCATAGCCCCAAAGGCAGCTGCGGAATCTGATGGCTGTAGCAGGCTCTGCCCTGTGCAAATCTAGGTACAGAAGATGTTTCAAGGAGGTGGAAATTATGGAAGCAATTTCTTTCCAATAAATCCCAGTCTTTCCTTAACAAAGCCTAATTTCAACTATACAACCACAGAACGAATAAACCTGACAATTTTGAGATTGTGTTACATTTTTTCATAGAAAAGGTTGCTTTTTATTCACATACCTGCTTACATAAAGGTCCCTGTGTATGCAATTGTGTACATTTAATATACATGTATGAGGATACGTGTTCTGGAAATATCTTCCATCCATTTACTTCAAACCAGCAGGTGAGAAGAATGTGTTGTTACTGTTGGACCTTTTGGGACTGCTTCAGATGCTAGAGATACAGGAAGTGAATCATATCTCTGGTAAACATGAAGTAAGCAGACTCTGAAATAATAAGTTGAAAGCTCCTTACATGAATTTTCCCACATCCTCTAAACATGTAACATATTGATTGATTCTTAGTACCATAAAGCAGGATGAAAAGAATATCTTCTCAAGAAAGGAAATTAGCTTTATTTGGCAAGGGTTAAAGCACATTTTGAATTAAACAAATAAGAAACCAGCCATGTGCAGCTGATCAGCTTGAAAGTGTGGGTACATTTTTGAGAGAGACAAATAACTATTTTCTACCACATCATCGACACACATTTTTAAAACTCTTTTTAGATGCAAACAGGATTAATTTAAAAGAGGATATGATTACAGATGTAACAAGAGGAAGTTTTGTTTCTTCCTGGCCCATTCAAAATATGCATTACTGTATTATAGTCATTCTCAAAGTACCATTTCAAGAAAATGCAAACAAAAACTATGGAAAAAAAGATAGAGCTGCTTTTATTTGCTTTTTTTTTTTGGCTCAGATGTGTGAATGTAATGAGTCTATCAGGGGCTTGGTCCAAGGCTTATTAAAGTCAGGGTCAATCTTACAAATGGTTATAGTGGACTATATCTCTGGCCCAGGCAAACTGTGTTTTCTGGCAGTAGGAAAGAGAGCTAACTCTCTGAAGATTTCTCTCTATCTCATTCAAGTAAGAAACTGGGAGGGATTTTTTCATATGAGTGAGAAAACTGGATTTGGCACTTTGAATGAATAAAATGCTCTGAGTCAAAATTTTATGGACTCGGACATTTACAGAGGTAAGGAAATTGGAGTAAGACAGCCTCCACTGTGTCTTATTCAGCAGGATCCTATTGTTACTTCAAACATCCTGCACTGCTTTCCATCTGACTAATGTTCTCATGGATGCATGCACTGTTGTAACACACTCTCCCCTTTCAAATTCCCAATCTACTCTTAAAAGCTTCAACTAAAATATACTTTCAATAGTAGCTAGTCACAAAGAGCAATTTAAGTTATAAAAAGTAAAGTAAACTCTACAAAAACTGTTTTGACTAACAGTGTTAGCCAAAGGTATGGCTATTTTCAAGAACATAAACATATTTCTGTCCTTTGTGATTGGAAGGCAACCATGTAAGAGCTGGTTAGTCCCCAGCAGTCTACGTACATCATAACCATCAAACCCTTCCCAAATTCACAGAAAAGTGTAACATCTTGCACATGAAGAAACCAAAGCCATAGATAAAACCATAGGTCCCCAAATGGCCAGGAACCTGCTACATTAACCTGTACATTAACATCCACACTTTCCCAGGCAAGTGGACTGTCATGCACCAGAATATCAAATCCTCTTTGATAATTTGTCCAGGTTTTTCAATTCCATGATCTGCCTACAGGTTTACTCTGGAATGTGGGATCAAGATACCTCAGCTGCATAACTTTGCACAGCTCAGTGGTCAGTCTTCACTTCAAGAAAAGGTGAAAACATTCAGCTACATTATGACCAATGAAGATATAGAAAAGAATAAAACTTTCTGTTCCCTGGAGAGGAACACTGAAGGCATGGGCTTAATTAAATATAACACCTACATATGCAACAAACAGTATGGTGCCTCCTAACACTTCCTGAGATCACCAAAAAGCCACACACCTAATCCTGGAGTAGGAATTCTGAATTCAAAGATGACTTCTACACTTTCACACAGCCCATACTCTTGTTTTACCATGTTCCATCCTGAAACCGTGTAAAAGATCCAGCAGAATTTGGAGGCAAAGCAGCAGAGATTGGGAGACACAGGAGGAGGGGCAAAAAGGAAAAAGAGTAAGGAAGAGTGAGAGACAAGCCCAGAGGCTATGAGGAGCAAGTCAAAATGGCTGAAAATCGGTGATCTGCTTTGGCCTCCTGAGTAGCACATCCCAAGTTTTCCAAGCTGTGACCCCCTGTGTTGAGCCCTGTTATTTGTGTTTGGCTAAGGCATATCTTTCTCCTTCTGTGCTATGCTAGAGCAGCTGCAATTTGCCTTTTTATAGCTTGTGGTAACTGATAGCAGTGAAATGAATTTAGGAAGTGTGTGGATTGGATCTTTCATATCAGTGATTTCAGACTATTTGGTAAACACAGACGTGACATCCAGTGATGTATGCCTGCTGGTAACAAAAAAAAAGTTCTCTGGTAAACCAGCATTTGGCTTAGATTGTTTTCTGTTGAAGAACACTTCTGGGTAGAATTAAATGATTATACACGAATGTTTTACAGGGTCATGTTAATTTGAAAGGTAAAATTTCCCTCAAAACTATACACTGATTGGGTGCTGCAGAATAGCAACGGTGACAACAGTGAATCAAAACAAATTCAGTGACTGCAATAAAAGTTGACGGTGGGGCACAGCGACATCACCTTAGAGGAAGGAGCTGATGTTTTATAGAAAAGCTTCTTTTTACAACTGGCAAAAGCCAGAGAGTTGGTCGTATGGCCCTCAGAAAACCAAGCAAATATGTTTGTGTTCAGATATTGAGTAGGCATTTAGCTTGATTCAGCTGAGTTTACACAAATTGCCCTGTGTTCTAACAGGGATTCTGTATTTTGATATAAAATACCACTTTGCACTAATGTATTTTCTGCCTCTGGAAAATGATAAATCCTCCTACGCTGCACTTCAGAAAGAGAGTCAGTGTCTTGCTTCAGTACAAAGTTTCCCTGATAGCCTAATCCCTGCTCACTATTTCTGGAAGAGCTGTAACTATTTTACAGGTAAGTCTGATTAATTTTGCAGTATAATTTGCAAGTGACATTTACAAGGGAATATTGTGCGGGGATATCTGGAAGGGATATTGTGTTCAGACTTTTCCTGCTTGCTTGCCTACCCTCCTGGAACAAACAGCACCGCTTCATTTTCCTTCCGTATTTTACAAAGTTAAAGTAAACACTGTGATCACACTGTTTACTTTAATTTCCTGCAGTGTGCCAGCAAAGCAGCAAATTGGCAGTGAGCAATCAAGAAGCAGCCAGTATTGGAACAGCAGAGCTGCTTAGGAAAGCATCAATGATGCCAACTCATTTTTTCCTGTTTTAAAAATAAAATATTGGCTTCTATGAAGTTTTACTTCCAGTCCAATCTTCTCTAAAGGATCTGAAATTTTGTTTGTTTTCTTTAATTTTGTTTTGGAAGAAAGCTGGGATTTTGAGCAACACCTAATTTATATGGCCGACTCTTTCTGTATAAAGAAATGGATTTAAAAAAGTGGCAAATATACACTATTTATCTGTAAAAAATCCATGGCATTTTTGCACAAGAGGAAGTTAACTTGTCTATAAATCAGTGTTATCTGGATATATTTTTATGCCAAGAGCTCTAGCTGTGCTACTTTGATAGGGTGTATGATAATGTGAAGCTAAAGCCTCATGCATTACATGCAGAATACACAGCTGCCCGAGAATGGAGTCCTAAAAGGCAAATAGTTATATTTTCAGAGGCTGTTCTCTCTCATCTAATACTACATAAAGCAAGGAATATAAATACAAAAGAAGAGTAAGAAGAATGGGATAGTATTTTGAACCTCAGAGGTGTAAAGCTTGACAAGGTGACTCATTTATGGCTTTCTGAAAGATACCGTACAGAAGGAATTTATTGCTATGGAAGTTATAACTCCAATATATAAAAGAGGCCAGATCCTACAATCAGCTACTCTCCTGAATATGTGCATTCCTACACATATTCTTACTGAAGACAATGAGATTATGGAGACGATTAGCTTTTTGTTAGACTGTCCAAAGTATGCCTTCGGAAAGCCCAAAACATGACCTAATTTAAAGTGGTTGATATCTTGTGGGAAAGATTGTAAGAGGATAATTATTTTAAAAGCCATGACTTTGACACCAGGAAATTAAATTCATATCTATATGTCTTTATCTATACACAGCAAATCCAATAATCTTGAGCTCTCTGCAGTCACTTAGCCAGCTGGCAAAGGGAGCAAAGTAAAAACTAACAAACTCCATTCCTAAGGTATGCTGACATCAGTGATTCATGATTCATCAATAATGGTGTTAGGAAATAAATGTAACAGGGCATTATTGCCTTTTGCAGCACAGTAAACTCAAGGGAAAATGTCTAAGTGTATCACATTGAAAAGACAGAGCTAGCAGAGAAATAATTTTTACAAGTATTTAAGAGGTGTTACAAGCAAGTGAAAGTAGAGAAACAAATGTAAGCCTTTTAAAAACAGTGAGAATGTTACTATAAATAAAAAAGGACAGTTTTCCAGCTATACAAGCTTAAGAGGACTGACCTGAAAACTAAAATTTTTTGGTTTTCAACATTTTTACAGGAGAAAGAATTTGAATTGCTTGTTCCAGAATAAACCCTCAAAACAACGACTGTTCTGCTTTAATTGTCAGGATAAGCACAATGAAGAAGCTATGTGAAATTACTAATGATGTTGACAGTAATTACGACTCTCACAACCTATCTAAATAACTAAAAGGGCAAATATGTAAACACAATGTACCATATATACTCTCTAGAAAATGCCTATATTAGCACATAATTGATGATATCCTTTGAAGGTGACTGGACTATCATTGTAAAAGGCTAAGATTAATAACTGAAGAAAAATGGGTAGCTATCTCTAGAACAGCAGATACACCTGCCGCTTTCACCGTACAGAACAGCAAGATCTAATACATCATTGAGCAACTGAGGCTTTGCTTTATGTTTTCATAGCTTTAAACTATTTATGATAGGGTTTAGTCTATATTTCTAATTCTTTTTAGAGCCTACCCAATTAAAATTCAGGTTACTTGTTTATGCTATTAGAGGACTACTGCACAATATTAATAATGCGCCATCTAATATGATGCCCTAGAGAAACGTCATCTCTCTTTCAGGGGCAACAGCCACATAGTTCTGATACAAGCTTTGCTTCTTAGCTGGAGGGTAAGTGACTTTGGTGGTTGTTGAGGTATTTTACCAGAGAAAACGGTCTCCCAACATGAGGCTTGCTTCAAACTATTGCCACTTAACTGCAGAGCAACACAAATAGGTCTAGTAGCTGGTTTACCTGGACTGACATTGGAAATTTTATTTTAAAGATTGAGTTTTCGAAAACTTAGTATAATTCTTAATAAACAATTAATTGATTCACAAGGTTTGTGAATGTATATTTCACTGTACTGAATGTTCTTTAAATGATTAATAAATTTTTTAAAATGAATTTTGAATGTAGATTTCCCTAAGAAAACACAGGCAAAAGAGAAAGTAAGAAAAAGATGCTGTATGAGAAAAAAGAATATGGAAGGTAAGATAAATCCATCATCACACAAATGGATTTAATAATGCCATAATGGGTACATATATAATGTATAAAGTATAATGGACTTAAGAATATCAGTAATGTCAGTGAAGAACAACAGGTATCTTTACTGTAAATTTAATTGATGACTCGTAATCACAACTTTCTAGAAAAGTACAGACAATGTAGTGGATACCAGATCATGCTAGATAAGTAAATGCTGGTTTGATTTGTTCCAGGTAGTATTGCTAAAAATTGGCTTGTTTTTCTTCTTTCTCTGCATTATTCACAAGCGTAAGCCCTTGACTCTGCAAACATAACATGCACTTAACTTTCAAATCAACCAGCTTACTCATAGTAGTAAAATTGAATTAGTGCAAATACAATACTAGTGTGGTGAAGGCCATTTCTTCTTATTTTCTTTTGACCAGCTCGATAGACAAATAATGATTGACCTATATTTAGGGCAAGGTTATCATTAAAATCAAGAAATATGTTTAGTGACTACATGACACAGGATGAAAAGTAAAGGCTGAGAGAACAGTGTTTGTACAGGCTTGAGAAGAGAAGGCAAAGGGGAAATCATATTGCCGTGTAGAGCTACCTCATGGGGGGTCACAGGGGTTTATAGAGGAGATGAAGCTAAACTATTATTAGAAATGTAGAGCGGTAAGTGCACATGAGAGGCAAAAGCTAAAAGTTGCAACAAGAGAAACTGCAACTAGATATCAGAAAATAGTTCTCATATTTATAGTAGTCAGACACTAGAACAGGGGCCCAGAGAGGTGTGTGGTCTTCATCCTTGGAGATACTCAAAACTTGGCTGGACAAGGCCCTGAGCAACCTTCTCTAAGTTGGACCTGCTCTGAGTGGGGAGATGGACCTGCTCTGAGTGGGGAGCTGGACCAGATGACGTCAAGAGGTCTCTTCCAATCTAAATTATTGTATGATTTTTGTGATTCCTTAATTTTTACTATTTTAGCCAGCAATATTTCTCTCTAAGCATTCCCAGCTTATAAAAGTGTAGACAGCTTTCTTAGGAAAAAGGTCTTTGTGTTCTACATTTTCCTAAAACAATCACACTTCCAAGTACACCATGGCAAATGAGCTATAAAAATCCAAACTAAAGATGGGATGCATACCTGTGCTCATACGAAAACCGAAGTGCCTTTGTTACTGCTAAATAGCCCAAGATACATGAAACACAAAAACTGACCAAACAGATGGTTAATATTCATAACTACTTTTCAGGACACTGACAAATGACAAGATTCATATGAATTTCAGTCTACTTGCAGCTGGGCATTGCTATATCTAACAGTGGAAATAAGTACTAGAGCTATTCGTAGTGTGGGATAATTCAAAAATGAAGGCAGGGAAAATATCTTTTTCTTTGGATGGAAGATAGAGGCATCTAGAGGCAGATCCCTCTGTAGAATTTCTGGCATATTTCCCTTGCAAGCAGCTGTAGTGGAAAAATTAACAATGGCCTTACATGCGGGCATGTGTCTGTGGCACACACACCTCCTCAGTCTAGAGTAGCCCAGGAGTTGTATTAGTTGATTATGATCAGTTGCTAGGAAGAGTGACCTGGTGCTGTGTGTGTGTGTGGATGAGGTGTGAGGGCTGTAAAAGTAACAGTCATGACAACTCCAAGCTTCAGAAGTCCTGAGTCACAAGGGAAGTTTCTGAAGCTAAATCAGAGAAGATACATCAGCATCTCTCATGGCAAAGGAAAACTGAAAAAGAGCTTATACAGGTCATACTCAACTGAGATGCACGGTATGCTATATTAACATACTAGACTGAGAGTAAGTTGTAGAATTTCTCAGAAACTGCTAAAGTTTTTTGCTTTGAGAACATGTCAGTGTAAGGTGTTTTGACACCTTGAGTTAATGAGCTCTTGAGTAAGTTTTTCAAGCAAACACATACCAGAAATGCATATAGATAAAATTTTTTACCGTTACAGAACGTTATGCCATTTCCCGTATATCCTTGGGAGCAATAGCAGCCTGTTGTCCCACCCTGAACTTCACACCTGGCGTCTTTGTGGCATGTCCTGTTGCAGTTTGCAGAAGTGCAGCCATAGTCCAGCAGACTGGAAATCAGAACTGGAACAAAAGAAAATCAGACTTGTTTCTTTATCTAAAAACTACATTCTGAGCTCTAAAACCAGGACAAAAAGTATCCACAAAATTGGTGTATTCCAGTAAAATTAACATTATCACAGACTCAGCTATATCGCAGGATGGGGCAAGGGTCACCAACTACTGGGACTTCTTTGTTAAAACTATCCAGGGGCTAGGAACAGCAGACACTGTAGATTAAGAATTTGTGTATATGTTCAGCCAGCATAAAATTGGTAAACAACATAGAAGTTACTCAGTGATCTGGGGAAAAGATTTGAAAGGCTTTCAAAGCTCTGTAGTACTTTCCAGTAAAGCACATTTATTTGCACTCTGAATTATGTATTGAGTGTAATCTAAACTGCCCTACACATACCAAGTGAAAAATACCGAAGAAGGTTCTCCTGATCATAGCTTTTATTTTTATAAACACTTCCATACTTCTGTAGCTAACGTATTGCATGGTCTGAGAGATTGAAATGACATGTCACAGTATTTACAGCATTATGACATTAGGTTTTAAGAATTTACCCAAATTATTTAAAGTTAATCTCTTAAAATACCATTTCCATGTTATGAAAGTATTGTCTTATTTTTTTCATCCACTGGATAATTCCTAAATGGTAAACTACTTTCCCACTGTATGAATGCATATGGTTTTCAACACAAAGGAAAAAGGACTCTCTCCCTTTGAGAAAACTAACAACTCGCTGAATAATTATACACACCCTGTAATAGGTTAGAAATGAGGCAGTTAGCTCAGAAGGGAAAGTAAGTTTTTTACTTTGTACTTTATAAATTGCTAGTAGGACATAATGAAAGTTGCAGAACACAAAGACCCTTTTGGATGCTGTCTTTCCCTGCAGTTCTGCTTTTCCCTACCCAAATATTATTCTGAATATTTGCTAGCCTAATGTTATAATTACAGGTTTCATTGCTTCAGGGAATCTCACTGAAGCATTGTTTTCTTGGACAAATTAAAATTTCATGCAAGATTCAAAAGACTAAAAATTACACACATTTTTTTAACAATTATATATAACCCAAATCAATTTAGGTATCACCAAGTTTCATCTTTTCCCTCTTGTTTCTGAGAGGAGACACCATTTTCCAGAGATTAAAACAGAAACTCGTAGGATTCTGTTGTCATTTTATTGTTCATAACATGTTAAATCTAAAAATCTCCCAAGCAGACAGAGAGGGAAAAAAACAAACCCATGGAAACCCACAATGTTTCTGCTTTTTACAGAATAAAACCCTCAGTGAAATAAAGACTGACATTTGGGGGATTTGGTTTTGGGATGATCCTAACCCTGCAATTATTGAATCTGGTAACAGCACTGACCAAAGCTACGGGAACTTTCAGTCCTGTGTACCCAGCAGCTTTCCACCATCTCCAACACACTCATTTCTCCTTGCCACACCCCACTCCCTTCTCACCTCCACTCCCTCCCCAGGGAAGGAGATTTCACCTACCTAGGAATGGAAGCAGTTTCATTGGTGATGCTGTTGCTGCGCGGTGCCTGGTGCAGAGCCCCTGTGTTGCAGAAAAAAACGCCCTGCCTTAAAATGTATGACCATGTGCAAAATATACACACGTGCCTATCAAGAGTGACGTCCTGGTGCAGGCGCAGCCCTGACACTGCCCTTTGTCCCAAGTTTCACGTTCCCAAAAGCTCCTGAGACTCACAGGCAGGACAGGAAGGGTCAGGAGGGGCGAGGACCTGGTCTTCTGGCAAGCAGGGAGTAAATGAGAAGGGAATAAACAACAAAGTAAAAGAGAAGCAAGAGACTGGGTCTTACAGGGGATATCAGACAAGATTCAGGAGCAAGTGGGTTAGAGGAGCATGGGCTAAAGGAGCTGCTTGGTAGAGTGCCTGGGGCAGTGGGAGGATGAAGATGGAAGGGGTGCAGCCTGCTGTCAGAAGGAGTAAAGGAGCAGCAGAAGAATGGTGGAGCAGATCAGAGAAGGTGAGGAAGAGGTGGGGGAGATTAGTAACTAACTCAGGGCTTATGAGCTTGAAGGTAATGGTCTACATGCTTCCTTCCACCTTTTTCTGGTGAGCTGAATATATGTGAGCCCCAAGACCCATTTTTTTGGAGACAATCTTGTCTGACTGCAGTCGTTCTTCCTACTGCTTTCTTTGGTTTTGAGACAGATGCTTACTGCAGCCAAGCAATGTTGCTTTAAGAGTAATGGCCTGTGAGGAAGTACAGGAAATCCACTGAACTCTGCTTTGTGAGGAAAACAAAGAGGTATAATCAGGGAGGAAAGAGGCAGGAAGGCAATTGTATGGCCAGGAATCTCAGGAACTGAAGGAACCAAAGTTTCTGTGAGTTCGTGGGGCTGAACAGGGTGTGTGTAATAGGACATATTCAATATAGGTGATGTAGTAACGCATTTGGCATGTCTTTGTGTAAAATGTGAGAGCAGTTCTATCCTCATTATAGCATCCTAATCAACAAGACGTCAGCATGTACTTATATTATGCATGTACATGGCAATATTTTCTCTAATCTTGTTATGAATGATGTATATACCATCATTTCCCAGCTTCCTGGAGATGGCAACTCACATATTGAAACATTGTAAAACTGAAGCATTGGTGTATGCCTGTCTTTATAGATGGAAGCAGAGGGACATGCTAGAAGAGTGGACAATCTCTCTAAACTATATAAAACAGACATGAGGCTGTGGAATGTCATTGTGACAAAATATCTCATATCTGGCCAGAAAGTTTTGAGGTTGTGAATTTCATATGGAACTGATAAGAAAGCATCAGCTTGCTCTTAGGAATTATCTGCAGATATGGCAACATTTTTTCTAAACTTGTTAGGAACTATTTGCTCACCATCATTTTTCAGCTTCATGTTCGCTGCTGGCTGGAGTTCAATGGGTTAAACTCTACTCAGTCCAGGGAGGTGTGAGGCACGTAGAAATAGCACGTAGGTGTCTGGTTGGCACAAAGTACTTCCGTAGCACCTTGGCAGAGAGAGAGGAAGCTCCAGTAAGCGGATGTTAATTTTTGATGAACCACAGAATAATGAACAAAAGGTCCAGGTGTAGGAAGAGTGTTTTTCTCCTGTTTGCTTTTGTGAGGGGTGGAGGACTTAAAGGGGAAGAGAGGAAGGGACTAGGAGTTAGTTTGTTTTGTTAAGTTTTCCCATAATCTAATGCACAGAGACACAGAAGAACAGAAAGTCAGATGAACTGAGAGGAGCTTTGATCTGCATGTCCTGTCCTTCATGCTGACATGAACTGTATTCTAAGCTTGGCTTGTCTGAACTAACTTACAGATCCTGCTGCTAAATTTCAGTGGACTAATAAGGGCTGGGTTTGGAAAGCCTATAATGCAGAAATTCTATCTTATTGCCCTGTGCCTTTGTACTGCCCCAAATCAGCTAGCAGATGTTTAATAGTAAGCAAGTGGAGAGAGCAAAAAGTTACACCCTAAAATTCAGGTCTTAAGAGCTGGAAACATATTTTTGAGAAGCCAGAGTTGTATATTTCAACAACATCTAGACATCGGCTTTTGGCAAGGAGTGTTCAGACTGGTTGGAGAGCAATTTCATGAATCATAGTGATAGTAAACTTACAGTAAAAAGTTTAATTCCTTTTCCGATTCAAGGCCTAAGGACACAGGAGGAATTGTGGATGACTCAGAAAAAAACAGAATCTCACTATAAGAAGACAGATGCTTCCTTCCATTTTTGCTAGAAAAGTACGTGATAACTTACTTTTAGTAGTCAGTGGTTCAAACTCATCAAGGGGACTATGCCAAACACATCAGGATACTTTCCATCTGGAAGAGTATTGCTGAACTACTTACCCCACTCACAGGTATAGTGGACAACATCAAAGGCGGTGCATAGGTCTAACTGGCAAATGGTTTACATTGTGACTGGCAATGGGTGAGGAGGAGCACATAAAGAAGAAAGATGTGGAAGAACAGAGCAAGGACAGAAGAAGGAAGGTTAGGTCAAGAGGAGCTCTGGATGATAAAAGGAGCTTCGATCAGATTTAGAAGGCAATAGGGAGACAGTGAAGAAGAGGGATTTAGGAATATCTTAATGAGATCTCAATACTGGGAGCAGTGGATTACTTTTGCATTAGACTACTTTAAAAACTGGCTAATGTGAGTGTCATTTAGAGGCTGAAGACAGCAAGGTCGCAATAGGCATGGATGTGGAGAAGGATGGACTTGACAAAGATTTTCTGGGGAGAATGAAGAGGAAAGGGAAGATTTCTGAGACATTTTGGAGATTAAACCAGGAGGATTTACTGATAATATCTATTGGCATATAGGGATAAGGCATTAAACAAGTGGAGATGAGCAGGTGAACACATGAGAAAGCAGACACTTTCAAATTTGTGCTGTCAAAATTTTCAACATATGCTGAGAAAAAATTATTGAGGTGTCATAAAACTGAAGTATTGATGGGTGCCTTTATAGACAGGGAGGAGGGACATGCACAAACATGCATATTCCTGGAAGACTGGAGGATACGTCTAAATGAAACAAAAAGGTTACAAGAATGTGGAATGTCAGTACTGCAGAATCCATGCCTGCTTGTCTTGAAATAAAGAAGCATTAAAAATAGATGGTTTGTGGAAACACTCCAAAAGACAGCTTTTCCATTCTTACAGATGGGAAGCAAAACCCCAATTCTATACTTAAATATGTTGTTCGTTTTGTAAATGGGCTCATTCATCTTTGCAAGACTGAGTTAGGAGGGCATAAGTAAATGAATATACCCAGGTTAACATGCTTGACTTCAAACCACACGTTTTTGATTACTGATCACTGTGATTACAATATCTTATGTGTGGCTGTAGAATTCTTAAGTTGTTTTTTTTGCTGGTGAACTGATAGGAAGACATCAGCCTCCTCTTAGAAATTACTGGCTATTTTCCAAGCTTTGCATCATGAAGAAATGTATTTATTCACAGTGGTTTTAAAGGTAATTGGGATGCTGATTATGCAGACAATGCTATGAAACTAACACCCACTGCTGATGAGGGAGGGAAGTTAACACTTCCTAACACTCAGGTAGCTTTCAAAAGATAAATATAGATAAGTATAGAGCAACTGCTTTCATTCCAGAAACTGCCTATAGTACCAACAAAGGAGCAAAAACTGAACAGAGCTAGTATTAGGTGGGTTTCTTTTCGATGAACATAAGCATGATCTACTGTATTAAAGATATTTATTCCTTTGGTGTGATCAAATCTGGATGCTAGCTGGTTTCAGACCACCATGGATCATCCTGAAAGGGGATGGTGAGAGTGTGTATCAGACTGAGAGATCCTGAATGCTCCAGGTAGTGTTCATACATCTTCAGCCTCCTTGCTCTTGAGTTCCATATATATTCAGCACACTCAGACTCCAGTATCTAACCCATCAACAGTGTGCTCCAATATAATCCCCTCTGTATGTGCAGAACAGTCACATGCATGTGCATGCACACACTCATACATTTATCTCTATCACATAAACACAGATATGTATCTGTTACTGAATTGGGCTGATAAATATTTAATGCCAATAATAAAAAGATGATCATGATCTTTCCTTTCAGCCTTTGTTTTTTTGTGATAAATGACTGTTCACTTGAATCACCAGGTTTGCTGCCAAAAGGAAAATGGGATGTAAACCAGACTGAGGATGCACAAATGCCTTGAATAAAGCTTTTTTTCTCTGATGCTTGCTGTTTTTTTAAAACTTCAAATTAATTTATTGGTTTTGAACCAAATCCTATCACTTCAAGAATTTAGATGGTCTTTATACTACTTCAGAAATGTTTCATTTATCCTAGTCACTAGAGCAATTACAGTTTTTTTTCTAGTCAATAAAATCTGGATACAATTGAAAAGGTACTTAAATGTCAGATCAAAATAATGAATTTCTATGGTTGGTTAAAACTATTTCCAAAGAAAAAATCCAGGGAAAACATTTTTCGAACACAGACTAGTGTATCATAGAGCAGCCTACCTCAAAGGACTCTAGCCCAAAAGTAGTGTTATCATCTGTTTTATAGCTGCCTCACCTCACCTTCCTGTCTGAGTGCCTCACGAATCCTTATTATTTTATGTGCAAACATCATATTCCATCTGAGACTACAGGGCTGAATATATCTCTCGGGATGATGTAACTCTAGGCAATTCTAAAGCAATAAACACACAGACACACATAAGCATATGCATGTACACATCCTACTAAATCTGCGTAGCTATGTCCATCTGAAAGAAATTGCACATTTCAGTGTTTAGAGCCATTTTCTTTCTGCTCTTTACTTTACCTTGGATGAAGTCATGAAATGAGAGAATTTAAAGTGAATGCAATGTTTCTGAAAGCCAGATTAACTGCCCTGAAATTTGGCTCTGTTTCTGCGTCTACTGGAATACAGAAGAGATATACTGACTGAGTATGAAGATCCTCATAGCTAAAAGGGATAAAGTAATTCAGTTTCCATGTCTGTTTATGTTGTCCTGGGACTGGTCATGCTATGGTAGTTGTAATGATAGTCACATCTCTGCAGGAGGAATAGACTGAACCCCATGAATAATTACACCAATGAGATGCCAGATTACCAGTTGCTTTTAATCTACAATCTTTTTATACCAGAGCATTAGAAGTGAAGGGCTCTTACAGTGCAGTGCTAATATATTAACCGCTAGATAAACAGACTAGCTCCTAGAAGACAATTACCTTGTTTTACTTACATGGGAGAAATGTTCTGAACTTCTTGTTCATCTATCATACAGTCTTAGACTTGAAGTAGTGGCAGTCATTGTCCTAACCTGCCCAGGTGTTTATCCTCTATATATTCCAGCAGGCCAATATCCCACAAAGCCACCCTGGATTTCTTCTCCTCAGATAACAGGCTGAAAAATGGTTAAATTATGACATAGGTTTAGGTCTTTGTAGAATTAACTTCCATGTCTGTTGAGGGATGACTAGATACTGAGCGAGAATTTTGGAATTTGGTCTTACGCTTCCCAGGAACCTCCAGCTGCTGTGGAGTTGTACCTTGCAGAGATGCAGGCCCAAAGGGAGCAGAGGAGGTCTGACCAGCTAGATGTGGCCACAGGGATGAAGAGTGTGGTCAGATGAAGTATACAGAATGCTGGAATAGAAGATGCTCTTTTCCATCCTCTCAGTCCCTCACAATTACAAATGTTCTGGTTAACAGCTTCTAGAAGTGCTGGCTCTCTGCTGCTTTTGTGTTCTGCCCCCCTTTTCACTGTCCTGCCATGGCCAGAGCTCTCTTCCCCCTGTCCCCATTCTTTTCTCACCACCTCTCCTCAGCTGCATTCCTTCCTCCTCAGGAATTTGTGCATTTCCTATCTGAGAACTCTTGCAGAAGGAAAAATGCCTGAGGACTCTGGCAGGGAACAAAATAATACTCAGAAGAGGAAAATATTGGATGATTATTTAGGACTTAGAGTGGAAAGTTCATCCTATGAACTGCCAAGGGTGCTATAAGTCAAAAAACCCACCTGCATTAAGAACAACAATTGTATCATCACTGACTTTTTTGCATTATCCCTTCATAGGCAGAAGGTTCTCTGTGACACATGGGCCAAGAAACCAATTATTCTGTAATATTCTTTTTCTGTGATATTATCTCCTTCATTCAAGGTTTTGGGAACATGGTAGTTCACTGGGAAGTTGTAAAGTTTGTAGAAAAGTTGGCAGTAGCCCACAGAGCACAAGTGAAGTCCCTCCACTCAATGACAGCATGGACAAAGCCTTGACAGAGAGAAGAGCAGAAGGAATGGGAGGGACAGGTCTTCAGGCACCCCCGCTATTATCTGATTGCTTTTCTAACATCCCAATCATTTGGCAAACCATGTTGCTCATGTGGACTGACTCCAGAAAGAGCTTCCTCTGGACCCCAGTACTACACAGCAGAGAGTTTGTAGCAGCTACATAAAAGTTCAGGCTTTGTTGCTGCCTGGGACAGTGACTTAGAGCTGTATTCTCACTCACTTCTTCATGCTAGAGGGTCATGTTAGTGTGGTGTTAAGGCACTGATGGCTGGTTGAGCTCTGGCAAGTTCTGTTGAAGCAGTTTAAAATTAAAGCTTGTAGTATGCTGGTTTGATCTTCTGCTAGAGGCCACAGCTACAACAATATAACTCAGTTGCCTCAATGAAAAGCTTAACATCTTAATTTAAACCTAATTACTCGTTGCTAAACCTTTCTGTTTGTTCTCTAATGCTAGCTGCTGGATTGTAACATGTCTTGAAGAAACTCAAAATATGCCCATCACAGTTTTGTATTATTTTCTATGATGCTGATTCTCTTTTGACTCTGAAAGTAAACTGTTTAACTTGTATCCTTCAGACCACTTTTCATATGTCTGCCCTTTCCTCTGGAATTATTTTGACTATGTCCTTTCACAGTTGCCTTTTAGCTTAAATTGGTGTAATTCCATCCCTGATATGAAAAATTAATTATAAAGAAATAAATCTAATGATTTTTTCCCCAGCTTGGACTCCTGCACAGAGGTCTAAAGATCACTATTTCCGTCTTACATTAGCCTTGCTTATGGCTGAAGTAGGACTGAAGAGATTTTTCTGATCTCTTCGGGAGTGATTCCCCAGGAGTGGATTGCAGCCTTTTTTCCTTCCTCACTGCTGCTGGACAGTGTGTCCATCCTAACCCAGAGAGGTTAGAACTAATTCATGCCCTATCAATACGTACAAGTAGTTCAAATGATTTATTCCAATGTTCATTATCTTATACTTGTCTTCACTGAACTTCATCTGGTATCTTGTTATTCAGTCACTCAGGTTTTATTAGCTCCTCCTGAAATTCATTGCTTTACTCCTTGGTTTATATTAACTTAAATAATTGTGTATTGTCAGCAAATTTCAGCACCTTGTTATTCATCCCATTTCCCATATCATTAAATATGAGTGGTGAGCAAATAGGGGAAGAAATTATTCATGAATATTCATTTGAAGTTAAAAGCAAATTCCATTTTGACAGCATTCGTGACTAGTCCTTGTTCACTTTCTGCAAACAATAGAGTGCTAAAGATTTGCTAGTGCAAATGCATGCAGGAAATTCACATTTTACTCCCATATACAAATAATCCCTCCAAATAAAATTCAACCTGCATATTTCTAGGCAAATCTCACATTTCAGAGGTAGAGGGGATATCTCTAGAGAGGGAAGAGAGCCCCAGAAGCTAGAAGTATGTTTCAGAAGACCTCCCTCTTTCTCATGCAGAGACAATCTGACACAATACAAGTAAGGAGAGAACTGTATTTCTGACACATCCCATTCGCCGTCTGTATCAGTGCCCACCCAATGCCAAGCAAAGACTTGCAGTCCTGACCAGCCCTCCATTACCATCTGCACTGGCTCCTGACCAATCCCATATTTCCAATTGTTTTGGCTTATGGATTGGCTGTTCCATGCATCCTGGAATTCTGGTTTAGTCCCATCTGGTAGGGGATTATGGACTCCCAGCAGGTTTTGTTGTATAGGTGCTACCTGGTATTGGTCAGCTGAGCCATGCACAGCTCCTGCTAAGAGGCTGCTGGCTCCGACATCTCTGCTCTCCTCTGCAGCTACATACCCAGACGAAACCCCAGATGAAAACCTGGATTTGGCAGGACCCTGCCGACCTTCACCATTTTAAGAAGTAACAGTCTGCCTCACCCATACAAGTAGAGATTGCACTGCTTACGTGAGACACAGCTTCCTTTTAAACATTACCCTGTGTGTTTCTAAAACAACATCATGAGATATGTCATAAATCAAGATCATAAAAAAATGAGATATTTTATAATAGCAGTTAAGAACCCATCCAGTCTGTTACCACTTCTGTTTTGCATTGCACAGCAGCACTAATCTAGATCAAGGTTATCTTTGAAATCCACGTAGATGCTAGAAAGGGAAAACAGAGAAGCAAAGCCTGTGAATGAGACAGGGAATTTGCAATACTGTGACATAATGCATGAGAAACATTGCTGTAGCAGAGAGATGAGATTGATTTGATTTCCGTATGCCAAGAAGAGGTTGAATGGAGGTAGCTGGTGAGCAGTTTAATTTGATTCTCCCCATCCTTTTTTCCTTATTATTCTTAAGTAGCATTGATACTATGTTAAGTATGCATATAAGACAAGAGCCTCTTCAGTCACTTCAGTAAATTCAGATCTATGCTCCACATTAAGCTTCACGTGAACACAATGTTGAAGTTCTCATACACACACTCACAGAGGACCATTTGGTCTTTTGGGTGATCAGGCTAAATTGTTTTAAGGTCTGTTCTGCACATTAGTATAATGATGAAAACAGAATGGAATATAGTCTGCAATGCTCAAAAAGCAGCAAGAAATATGTATTTGCCTCAGTCATATATGGTTCAGTATGTGAACGCCCAGGTATGGCAAGCAGTTCCTGAATGAATTCCTGCCTGCAAGCTAAAGTCAGTGGAAATTTTGCTTATGCATGGCTATAGGACTTGTTCTTTAAACAAACTGAAATACAGTGAGTCTATTCATATACTGCTTGAACTGGTACACTGAGGTCTTCACTTACTAATTCAGATGTTTTCAGATTAACTATTTTAAATGTTTTCAAAATACACTGCTGCTATATATATGTGGCATAGTCAGTGCTGATTATACCATATGACACAGCTTTTTTCATAAGATTGCAGGAAAGGAGACGTGCAGATAGTCATATGCAACTTCCTTCACAAAAATGCCTGTATTTAAAGTGAAAGGAAATTAAAATGAGAGTCCATTGTTTAGATGAGAAAGTGCAAAGGTTCATGACTAAATTAATATAATTCTGATTTTGACCTTCAGACAAAGCATTTAAGAGCTTTCCAATAATGACATCATATTTACTTGGCGCCTATGCCTTAGTTTGCATTGTTTTAATTACTTAAAGTATAAAACAATTATATATTTAGTATATTTATAACGTACTATATATGTTATAATCCTAACACTCATCACAGCTGCTTTAATTCAAATGATGATATGCTGGACTTCAGATCACAAGCCCCTTCACTGCAGCCGTACAGCCATGATCCTGGAAACTTTTGGGCACACAAATGGATGTGTGTGAGAAGTTCCAGTGTGTTTCAGGGAACTACAGGGATGTGAAAGGTGCACATGTACATTTGCTATTCTATATTTCACATTGTTTGCAATCTCCATTCTTTAGAATTCTCCCCTAGGTATCTTGAATTATCTTTTATTCCAGTATTTTCAAAGCCTCCCTATCAAGAAAAGGGTTTCCTTGGAGATTTTGAGAAGATTTTGAGCTCACTGAAGTCAAGGGAACTATGCTGCTTTATGCAAGCTGAGGATCTAGTTTGATAGTCTCATCTTTGTGAATACAGAGCAGAATGAATTTATTCAAACTTATGAAAGCCACATGAATAACTTTGTTTGAACAATTCTGTTGTATCCCCTCTGCATTTACAGTGTAATTTAGCAGTCTGAAATTAATTTTTCTTCCCTGATTATGTTTTCTACAGACACTGGAAAGGTTGATGAGTACAATATAGTTTTAAATGATGTGCCTTGTTTATGTTTTTTCTTTATGGTCCATTACTGTAGGATTTGAGTGGAACCATATGATTATAGTCTTAGGTTGTCATGCAAATGGACTCATTTTGTTCCATTTCCCATTCCCCTTACCGTCTTTGTCAATGCGATGGATAAATCTTGCTCTGTGTTCTGTTCCTCATAGACTTGCAAGGCTGTCATCAGAGTGGATTAATCTTCTGCCTGTGTTATCACAAAATTCTCTGTCCTAACAATGACTTATCACTGAATTTAAAGCCTGATATACTTTATACTCAATCTGTAGACTTAGTCTTGCAACAAAAATTGTAATGAGAGCTAAAAATGGTACAAAACTAATCCATTCTTATCACAGTCTTTGAATTGTAATTTCATGCATTTCCTTGACTACAACATTTTACAGAACAATACCAAGAGAGAACGTAGTAGAATAACGTACATGGAATTTCAGTTTTAAATGTCACCTAAAGTAAACTTCAAATTGTTTAATTAAGTGACCATAACTGTATTAGAGATTATTGCCAGCATAACTTCTGCACAAGCAGTTCCTTCAATAAAAGCCAGGATGTGGACAAACTATTACTCAACAGCATATAAAAACACCATTAAAAATAATGATAATGGTGGGACTTAAACCTAGAATAATACAAATTTTAGAGGTACTGCTTCCACATGTAATCCTTTAACTCTCCCCTTCATGTTTAGCTATTGCATCACTTTTAAACTGATGTGTGGTTATTATGCATGCTTGTAATTTATTCTTTTCTCAGGGTTCTCACACTGGTCTACATTATAAGAAAAAGAAGTTTTAAGCATTTCTTTAAAATATATATTTATGTATGTGCTCAAGATGCTAGATGAAATAAGAAATGTTTAATATTTCTTACTCTCTGATGTAAGGTATAAAAGGCTAAAAGAACCTGATATAAGCTATTCTGGATAAAAATAAAGTCTCCTAAACTTTAAGCTATCTTGATATTTTATTAGTATATTAGGCTTGTCTACATGGGGATTTTAAAATGAGGAAAAGAAGTCAGTGCTAGACTATGTTAAACGGAAGCAAGGGCTTCCACACCACTTCCTAAAGCTGATTTACAGAAATTCCCGTGTTAACCATTTAATTTACAGATTCTGCTTGTTTGACTTCATAGTTGGCAATTTTGGCAAGGAACTCAGTGCAAACTTTTGCATGTCAGCTCTGTGATTTTTCTCACCATCTTTATGAGATGCCTCCTAGAACTGGCAGGAGGCCTGAGCCTTGCTATGTTAAACTGCCATGATGAACTCCCATAACTCAGCTGTGTTTTGCCAGCTCCATTTCTAAACTGCCATGCGAGCAGCCTGGAAGACACACTGCTCACTTACAGCAGTCTTTAATATAAACAGAATAATGTCTTGTATTGGCACTCACACAGTCAGATGATTTGACTTTGCAGCTTTAGAGAAGGAGCATTTTGGTTTCAGGAGAAGGAAATCTGGAGGATGAAGTAAAAAGCAGTGCGTGGTTTTGTTTTGTTTTGGGTTGTGTTTTGGTGGTTTTTTTTTGTTTTTTTTTGTTTTGTTTTTTTTTTTTTTGTTTGTTTGTTTTGTTTTGTTTTTTTTTTTCTTCCTTGGAGGCATTTCTCTGCAAATGCTTTCACAATGTGCAACATTGTTGCTTTACTTGTCTATAGATGTGAATGCCTGGTAGGACACAATCCTGGGAGTAAAGACAGTACTGAAGAATTTTATGCTGGAGAAGGTGATGATCCTACTAAGCTGTTAGGTGCTCATTTGAAGTGACAGAATATCCAAGCAAAAACCCTTTTTTCCCCCAAAATTTAAAGCAGTGGCATACTCTTGTTGCCTACAATACCAAAGAAGGAAAAACTTGAAGGGCAGCAGCAACAAGCTGGGAATATACTGGGTAGTTTGGATGTTCCCTACAAGCATTAAGCAAATTCAGCCAGGCCTGTGATATACAGTGCTGCCACTGGGTAAGAAATGACTGCCTCAGAAATGAAAGAAGACTTGGTGAGAAGAACCATCCTAAGGATAAAACCTATCTTGAAATGAGCATGCTAAAACAAACCATCTGCTTTGCCATGAGCTGTCCTTTATAACACCCCCACCCACATCTCACTTTGCACCCACAGTACAAAGAATGTTTCAGAAATTATTAAAGTTTCTTAAGAAGTGTTTCTAGTTCAAACATTAGCCCATCAATGCCCACATCTCTACATTCTGATCTGTGGACACCACACAGCGTTTCAGCCCCAATGCTCTCTGTGCACTATAGCACTGACATGTTACAGCTCAGTCCCAGGACCCAGCTTCCGTTCCTGGCTTCTACAAGCTCCACAGCACAGCTCAGAAATGACTGTGCACAAAGAGCTCTTGCTTGTCTGCCAGATCATATAATTTATGATCACTGTTAAAAGTCTACTCCTGTTCAGACCTCAGAATCTATGTAGAAAGGATGGTTTTCTTCCCTTTATTTATCTTGGGAGCCTGTCACCTTTTTTTGGGTGCCCGTTTGGTTACAGCAATTTGTGAGAAGCTTTCCAGTGTGTTGGTAAACACACTGTATATGTGCATTGGTAGAATGGCTTGCCAAAGTACTCTCTGTTTCCCAAGAAAACGGGCAGGTGTTGGGAGCACTGACTGAGGCTTGGTCCTGTCCTGTCTTCAGTCACTGTCACAGAACATTATTCCTTTGACTTGGCACTGGGAGTAGAAACAAGAATTACCATCTCAGTTTTATTTACTCCAACAACATCTTGTAGATGTTTGCTTTTGTGACACTCCTCCAGATGGGACTAAGCATGCAGCTCTTTGAGTCCCAGAGCTCTACAGATGTCCAGATGGAAGACTAGGGAGCGCAGCAATCAGTGTGTAATTGGGTAAGTGATAGACCTGCTGCAAAGCAGCATTACCTCAGCCTTAAGGAGGATTAATTACAAAAGACCTATGATGCCAATTAATTCTCTTTAAAAAGTTGTGTGTGAATTCAAGGCACTTTAAGTCAAAGAAGCTGTAGTTAATTCAACATAATGTGCCTACATAAATAAGCAAGTGCTGCAAGATATTAAGCACTTTATATATCAGACAAATAGAAGTATCTGAGTTATTTTTTTGTAAATGTAGTCTGTAAACAGTAAGAAACTGATCCCCCCTGCCACCAGAGATGTCTTCCTAAAGCAGACTGTAACCTCTAGTTTTGTCTCACATACAGCACCCAGTGCTGAATACTGAATGTGAAGTTTGATCCCAAAGTGCTGATAAAATACAGCTGATTTCTCAGCTTAGGCTGACAAGATTTGTTCATGCTTAAAAAAATAACACCTCAAGTGACAAGCCCTCAAGATTTCAAAGGAAACCTAAGAGAGTTTTGTTCAATCAGAAGGTAACAGAGATGCTCTTCCTGACACATCGCTGCAGTCTCAACGGAGTTAGACAGGCACTGAGGAGGGGGAAATACTACTGATCAGGTTAACATGAAAACTTTCTTTGCGAGCACTAATTGGAATGCAAATCTTTGTACCATAAAAAACCTGAGTTATGAATAGAGCATTACAGTTTAATTGATTAAATCAGTCAGTTTCTAGAAAAGCAGGAGATACATGCTCTAATATACTTGACTCTCAACAGTTTTATTAATAGGTATATGGTGCTTCAGCTTCCTTAGACATGCTGGTATAATACACTGTATATTTTTACACTTAAGTGGATTTCCTGTGAGAGGCACACAAGAAAGAATCTGATTCATAAGGTGAGCTGGAATGTGCCTGGCAATGCGGTGCTGGCACTGCTGTCACCAGCTGAACTGTTGAGGCAGCAGAGGTGTACAACAGCAAGAGGTGGGGCTGGCAGCGATTGAATATCATTGAAGTACGAAGGTTTGCCATTGTTCCATGAAAGAAAGTAAAATGAAACATATTACACGTAAGCTTATGAAATACCAGGAAATCAAAGAGAAAGAAAAAAAAAAGGCTTTACCTTAGGCTAATTGTTGTTTTAATTTCATTGCCAAGTAAGTTTTAACACTAATATGATGATATTTTTTTCAAATTTTCTGCTCTAAGAATCTAACAAATTTATGAATCATGTACTGAGTGATGTTTTCACCTTTGGATGGGTATGACAGAGTGTATAGGTGTATGAGTGCAAGGAGAATGTTGGCCCGTCTGCACAATGCTTATTGGTATGCAACATGACAACTTTACCCACAGCTGCTTTCTCATTATAACTCAGGTGGGTTAGTTTCAAAAATCATATATTGAGTAAGTCACTCCACAGATGTTCGCTTTCACCCTATGAATCCTCTCCTTTATTTCCTCAAAGTGAATTATATTTTTCTCAAATCCTGGACCAACATTTATCAGAGCATGCATCGGAACTTTTCAAAATTACTGTAATTAATGGAAAGCCTGCAAAATCCTTACCTATCCAAGGGCAAGTATAAAATCCTGTAATGAAGTGTCATTAAAAATTGTAGTATAAATTAAAGCTGAACTAGAATGCATTTGTTAATCTTCCCTCTGCTCCCCACCTAAAAAAAAAAAAAAAAGACTTCGTGATCCTGTAATCCAAAATAACAAAACTCAGGTATCTCAGGTATATAGCATGATGTATGGTATAATGCTGTTTCATTAATATGACTGTTATATGACTTGTGTTTTATTACTGGAATAATATTTAATAGATTATGCTTGCATTTGGTGTTGCATACCTGGTCTCACATCATAGCTTAGAGATTTATTCTTTAAAGAGGAGAATATGAAAAGAGGAAATAAAAAAGGTAAATCAATAGGCTTATGTTTCTACTCTGTGTATAACCACATGAAGTTTTTCTGATTTTCCAGCAATTCCAAAAAGCCTGAAACAGTTCCAAAAAAACTGAGTCAAAATGAGAAAGCATGAGCTGCCTGAAAACATAACACATCATTTTAAAAATTAAAATAGTAAAGAAAAAAATCTTCAAATAGAAAAATCCTTTCAATTTGAAATACTGAAATATCAAGATATTGCATCAGAGCAAAGCATTTTGACTTCTGTTTCAGTTTTTATTTAAATTTCCATCCATCTCTTCTTGATATAAAAACTTCAGAGAAATTGAAATAGAACCAAGGAAAAATTCATTGCCACCCAATCAGTGTTTACCAACAGAATTTGACCTACCTTTCTCCTTGACCCTTCTCCTGAAGCTTGGCAAGGACATGAATTTATTTATGAATTTTT